>NC_081167.1:29120209-29327709 GCF_012432095.1 Onychostoma macrolepis | reverse complement strand
AACATAATAAAATAAAATCCCTTAAAAATAATATTGTACATTTTAAATGAAGAAGATAGATATGATCATACATACAATATTTTTAAAATATATTTAATTTCAATATTTTATATATTTGTATTTTTTTTTCTTTAGATTAAAATTTTTCGTTACACTAGTCATTTGTTTCTACAAATATCTACAGCAATGTGGTAAAACAGTGGTAATAGGCAACATATTTAAATTATGAAAACAAGCATATAAATATAACTTAATATATTTTTTCATAGTTCATTATATATTGATAAACATGTTTTCTTTTTGTTATATTCTTCTCTTCACTAGTTATTTTTTCCATGGATTTCCATTGAAAATTAAGCAATAAGATTAAGCTTTTATTTTGGGTTGTGCAGGTGCAACTTTTATTTTTATTTTTTTTTAAATCACATTTTATCACATTTTGATGTGAAGGCAAAACAAAAATATTTCCCATTTCAAAGACAGTAAGACAACGTCTCTCCTCACACAATAGTTCCTGCCTGGAGGCTTCAGTTCTGTCTGGTTGCTAGGCGACTGTTGGCGTGGTGCGGTTGCTACGGAAGCAGGTTGGGAGGCTGTAATTTCTGGTTGAGTTGAAGTGAATGAGACGCTGTGCTAATTATCAATGGAGGCGATTCTGAGACTAAAGCAAAGATTTACTGAGTGCAGCTAATAAACACAAGCTTCATCAGATTTACACGAAAAACATCAGCAAAAAAACAAGATGATCATCAAAACCCTCTTGAGTTGATTTCATAACCAGCAGATGGCGCCGTTTGTCCACAAAACTTCAATGTAGTTTTAAATTCATCAAACATGAATATGACAGAAATACATTTTCATGTATTCAGACGTTTTTATTTGTAATAGATCTGTATACAGTATATTTAATTATTTGAATAATATAAAAAATAATTGTATAGAACCTACAAAATAACCCATAGGCCCTATTGTTTTTTAAATATTATTAAATATTAAATATTTATTTTTTCAAGACTATTTTGATCATTTGATTATTGGATTTTATTTCTAACTCTAGAAGCCGCTTGTTTACAATTATAAATTAGAACATTTCAACTAAATGTAAATTTCTAACAAATATATTTTAATTAAATACATAAAACATAATTGTATAAAATTATCAATATTTTTTTTTCGCTACCCAATATTAAAATATCAGAGAAACATTTTCATCTAGACGTAAATTTATAAAATGTTCATATTTCATATTGTCATAATGAATATATTTGATCATATCAAATAATTAAATGTGGGAAAAAAATAAAATAATAATATACATATTTTATTGTATTACATATTTTATTATAATTATATATATTAGAAAATATACTTAAATTTTATATACAGTCAAACCAAAATTTCTTCAGACACCTTTAACATTTCTCACATTGTCATTCGCTATAGTTCATCTTGATAATTTTTCAGATAACTTTGACAGAAAGGTATGTTATGAATTCAGCTGTCAGCTGTTAAATTTAAGTACACAATTAGATAATACCAATTTAGGTCAACCACTTATCAAGCAATGCTTCATTTTGTTCAGTCCGTGGTGGAAAAAGTTCACTTTAGCAATTAAAGAAAAAACATGCTCAGGTCGAAGTGTCTGAATAATTTTTGATCCCAAATTTTACTGGTAGTCCACTTTATGAAGAATTGTTGGTTATAATATGTCACAGTTTACTTAATTTTGCTATCCTCACTTACATAAATTAACTATAGAGTCCTGCACCTGCTAGTAAAAATATATTTAAAAAATTATATTTGGTGTCTGAATAATTTTGGTTCAACTTATTTAAATATAAAATGTATTTTATTAAATACTATAAAAACATTTTATTTTTGTATTACTCTCTCTCTCTCTCTCTCTCTCTCTATATATATATATATGTAAACACTATAATTATATATATATATATATATATATATATATAGACTATAATATATATATATATATAGACTATAATATATATATATATATATATAGACTATAATATATATATACATATATAGACTATAATATATATAGACTATAATATATATAGACTATATATATATATATATATATATAGACTATAATATATATATATATATATATATATATAGACTATATATATATATATACTATAATATATATTATAGTCTATATATATATATATATATATATATATATATATATATATATATATATAGTCTATATATATATATATATATATTATAGTCTATATATATATATATATATATTATAGTCTATATATATTATAGTCTATATATATATTATAGTCTATATATATATATAGTCTATATATATATTATAGTCTATATATATATTATAGTCTATATATATATATATATATATATATATAGTCTATATATATATTATAGTCATATATATATAGTCTATATATATATATATAAATAAATAAAATACATACACACTAATTGACGAAGTGTTAAAATGTTACACACATCTGGACAAAACAATCTTAATCTTAAAAACAACATCTTTTATTCAGTAATACCATATATAATGCAATTGCATATCTTTGGCGAAAATAAATTTTATAAACATTTTATTAACAGAGGTTAGCGTACAAAAAACGAGGGGTTTGTCTGTCTAGCAGACGGCAGACAGGAACAAACTCATACTGAGGTGGCAGATCGGGTTGGCAGAAAGTCATGAGCACATTATATACATCATTCACACACTCCATAGTCTGCAGAAGACCACACGAGACGACGAACGATTCATTCACAACATCTGCACGCGTTTCTGCTCTTCACAGATACATCTCCACCTCTGAGTTGAGTTTCACAGGAATATCTCTCATTGGACACCGAGAATGATTCAGCAGTGCATCATGGGACGGCGAGCGGATGGTCACGTGGCAGTGCAGATAAACAATGGCAGTTTCCAAAAACACAAGTTCAGGAATTGCAATTTCACATACACTCTTGTTAAAAATGACATTTTAAGACGTTACACTTGGAGTCAATATTTTCCCAGAATTCATCTTGCTTCATGGGTGAATCTCACAAATACATGTCACAATCATCTTTCAATCAATATAACTCAAATTACAAAAAAAAAAAAAAAAAAAAAACTTAATAAAAGGGGAAAATAAAACACATATCCATCCATCCATCCACCCACCATAATAAAACAATGTCAAAAAGCAAAAGAAAAAAGAAACAATCCTAATTTTAAGTGAAATATAATTGCTGATTTCTTTCTTTGTATGTATTTGAGGTGAAATGAAATCTTGTTTTCTTGACGGGTTTCGTGAGATTCACCCTCACTGGGTCTTGGCAGTTTTATTAATGGTCAACACTTCTTAATCTGATGCACACAAAAAGAACTAAAAAGGCAGGATTAGTAAAGCAGTCTTGGCAGTGATTAGATATTTCTTGGATATTTTGGCACCAGAGGAGCAAACGCAGGTTTTGTAGACACTGATGTTGTGGGGTCCAGATGAAATGAAGAATGAAGCGGCTCATTCACAGCGTGGTAATGAACCGGTGTAGGTGTGTTTGAGGCAGTGATTCTGCTGTTTTGGCACAGGTCCTGCATGTGCTTCTGCTTCGGGTCTGTTGTGAGAGAGCGACCGGCTCCTGATTCACATTACAGACGTACGGTCACAACAACAAAAACTGCTGACCAAACTTCATTATACGTCCTCTACTAACATACAGCATGAATAAATAATCATATTTAAAACATCTGGTTTCATGTACCTGTGCTATCAGGTTTTTTGTATATGTGGCAGTAATTCAGTAGTTTCTCATTAAAACTTTAGTGGATCATATTTCACCCCAAAATAATAAATTACATTCCATTATTATAACTACATTTTGATGGTTGAGCTATAATTTTGCTTGTATATCAACTTTTTTTTTTTTACCTTACTACGGTTACAAATACTGTAATACTCTTTTCTTTTTTTTAAATTAGAGATGGAATAACAAATACTACCATGATTTGCAATTAACAATTATTTTATTAAGTGCCATTTTCCCCAGAATTCAGTCATTTGAAGGGGAAAAATGTGTCATCATATAAAAATAAAAAAAATCTCAATCTTCATTTTCTTTATGCAAAATAGAATTTCTTTTCATTTTGAGGTGAAATATGAGCTTTTCTTTAGTGGTTTCATGCGATATCTACCCGCAGTCTCGAGTTCCTCAAGTTTTAAATGGTTTAAATCCAGTGTTGATCTGCTAAAGTCTGCTGACCGTGTTAAAATGCACAACGAATGGACACAGAAACACATGCATACATAAATCACACACACACACATATATATATATACCAAGAGGAAATATAGAGCTACACGGCTTTCGTTTTTTGCATAGGCTCTGAACAGAGGGAATCAAACAGCAAGCTGTTTCATTTAGCACACGAAAGCTGATGAAGCATCTGTAAAGATCACAGAGAGAAAGAAACCAGGATGATGGGAAAATGTGTTCCAGTCCTCTGCTGTTCATTCAGACTGGTTCCAGAGTCTGTTTGGGGCCGGTTAGTGTTTATGAATCCTTCCACTGATGGTTGTGGATCTTGATCCGGTGTTGATATTCAAGATTAGGCTTTGATTCCGGTTGTGCAGTTCTTTTTTTTACTTTTTAAATTCGTTAAAGGCTCATAGTGTAAATCTCATGAAACATGTTCAGGTCATATTTCACTCCAAAAAAATAAAAAATTTAATAAATAAATAAATAAATAAATAAATAATATTTTTATGAATAATACACTTCATTAAAATATTAGTCTTCATTAAAAATAAGTGTTTTATAATAATTTTTTTTATTATTTATATTTTGTTTCTTTTTTTTTTTTTGCATTGTAACATTTTCATGACAACTAAGCATTTATAAGGAAAAAATAACATTAAGGTAGAAATTATTGTATTGATTTTTATACTAATTTATGCAGATTTATAAATGTAAATTTGCAATTGTTGTACATTCCACCTCAAATCTGTAAAAACATAACAGATTTTTTTTTTATTACATTATTAATAAGCATCACAGCATGGTAACATCTGATGTGCTACCAAAAAAATAAATAAAACTGCAACTGCAACTACAAAATACTTTATTACAGTAATTACAATTATTGAGAAAAATGGGAATTCTAAAGAAAATGTCCCAATGCAAAATTATATTAATTTTAATGCAAAATATAATTTATTTTTCTTTATTTTGATTCTGGAGTGAAGTGTGACCTGTTTACATGAGATGTACCCCATAAACATCAGCAAACACCACTGACGGATCCTTCAAGAAATGACAAAGTAATCCGTTATCCGTAGATCCTTTCTGCACACATCCGCTCAGACCTGATGACAACCCAACACATATCCAGCACCTCTGAAGAGGAGAACGAATGTAACGCCACCCGCCTGATGAGAATTATTGCATTCTTTGTTCTGTACTTAAAAAAAAGAAAAAAAAAAAAAAAAAGAGCAAGGAATCTTGACGTAATTGGCGTCTATAAAATGGACGAGAGGTTAGTGCTTCGAACAACAAAGACATGCACTCGTTCTCTGTATAAATAGCACAGATTCACTTGGAAGAGTAGGACACTCACTTAAAGAGGAAGCATGCAAATGTTTAAGAGAAAAAAACACCAATTTCTCCCTATCCGAGAGAAATCCTTAGTCCTGAAGCACAACAACCTGCGTTTCTCCGCAAGTCTCAGTATGGCTTCGTTCACCTCCACGTGAGGGTTGCTATTGCCGTAGTTTGAGTCAAGGAGGGAATTCTCTCGTATAAAAACGCAAAAAAACAAGAGAGAAGGTTTCAATGATGTGAAAAATGAGGAGGCACAGTCACTGATACACAGTCCAGGGGTTAAAATGTCATAACACCATTCATTTCCGACGCTTTTCCGGCTTTTTACTCTTGGCCGTTCGCTTGGAGAGATCCAAGCCGGACCGGATCCCGGCGAGGTGCAACAGAGACCCGGCCGCCTCCTTCAACTCCTCGTCCAGTTCTGGTTTGGACTCGTGACAGGCTCGTTTAACCGGAAGAGGGCACTTGACGGTGAGCGGGCGACGGATGGGGAGCGAGGGCAGACGTGGGTTCCTCTCCTCCTCTGAATCCTCGTCGCTGTGGAAGCCCTCGCTGCCAGCGCGGCGGCCCTGGCCCGAGTCACAGCCGGCCTCATCCAGGGAGGACAGCGAGGACGAGGAGGACGAGGAAGAGCGAGACGAGCAGCGTTGGAAGGACGAGCTGCTGTAATTGTGGTCCTGCTTCGGGTCGCTGCTCACCAGGACCGAATCCGGGCGCGAGAGGTCTATGGGGCTGTCCGGGTCACCTGAGGACCAAACCACAACACAATCATAATTAGGGATGGGTGTTTTGGGTTTAAAAATATAGCACGATATTTTCCAGTATATATTGTGATGGCGATATCAATGACGATAATTCAGGGAATCTTATGCATCCACTAAGAGACAATTTTAATTTTTTTTAAATCCTTTATCTTTCCTATTTTTACCCTAAATAGGGTGTTGTGAGCATTACTGAGTCCACACATAATATAATGACTATTTAATTCATACTGGAAGCCAGAGGGCACCCTTGCGCAAAAACTCCACATATGCATTGCAGAAGTAATAGCACTGAGGATGCTCCAGGAAATCCCTAATATGGACAAAAGGTATCCAGTTATTGCTGTAGCTGAATAAAACGCAGATCGAGAAATTTTAACTGAGGAAACTTGAAGACAATACGATTTGCGACAATATATGGTTTGTGTTCAAGCAATCTTGGGTATTTTATAAGGATGAAGTGTATTTATAATGCAATGCTAATCAACACAGCCTTTATCACTGTATATAATAACTTAAAATATTATGATTTGTGTCTCATTCTGTGATATGAAACCACGTCTGATCACAAAGTTATTTCAAACACTCGACTGATGTTATGATGTAATGTTAATTTGGAGTAAAAGCATGTCAATAAATCATATCTTTGTTGGACAACAGGTTTGTAAACAGGCTCATACACATGCATCACACACGTGCTACTGCACTACATTTATTCAAGGCTCAGACCAATTTTTTGTCGCACTGTACAGCCGTAACCAAACCAGTTTCAGATTGTAGAAGGAGCTCCTCGTTTAGTGATAAACTCCTCCTCAATTTCATGTCCGCCATCCGCCATGTCGGTCCGCACGGTCATGCACAAAAATGCTAAAAAAAGCTTTTTTCCCCTAACTGAAATTATGCCTTTTAAATTCGAATGCATGTAGGCTACATTTATGAAAATTAAACATGGTTTTACGGTTTTACTACAAAAAAAACCCAAAAAACATTTACACTAAAGTAACCACGCATTAACCATGGTTTTGCTATCCTAGCCATATAGCTTCACCATGGTATTTGTAGTAAAACTGTGGTTATACTATCAATCCGAATGACTATACGCAATGCACGCATGAGCGCGTGATTTCTGCAATGCCCAGATGTCCAAAACAGACCCTCCCACCTCTGTAATAAACACAGAGATGTTAGTTCTGTCTGAATTGGTACATGAAAATCGCAGATGTCAGGTGATGAGAATTGAAACTCAAACGTAGTTTAGAAAACTAGTCCCGTCTGAATAGGGCTTATGGCTCTAATGGATTTGGGACATTCTCTTGACAGGTTTCATGAGGTTTAGCCAGTTATAAAATCTTTCTCTTAAGTGTCAATCTGTAAACTGCCGTTATGAAACGCATCATCAAGTACTTTTATCTGCCCGTCTTAATGAAGCACTCTTATGATGGTTTATTCTGCTACGGGTGATTAAGGCTCATTAGAGGTAGAGAACACTACAGTGACATGCTTAACGAGGATAAAGACGTGTGAAAGAAGTGCAATGCTGCACTAATTACCAGCAAGAGCTTTTAGTTGCTACGCAGACATATTTACAAAACCATCTCCATAAATGATGATGCAAATGTGCCTTTCTGCATGAACCTGAACTAAACGGAATCATCCGCTGCGCGAGGCGACACTTGGTGTAACATCAGTCTCACAGATACAAATTTCAGACTTGCCAGCATCAACAATATAGAGGCACATGAATGTATTTGAGAACAACAGAACGATGGATAGATAAATGGAATGTTAGAAAGTTAGAGAGTTAGGTAGATAGAATGTTTGACAGATACAGCGATAGAATGCTCAATAGATACAATGATAGAATGTTTGATAGATACAAGGATAGTTCGATAGATACAACAATAAAATGTTCAATAAAGACAGCGATAGAACATTCAATAGATACGGTGTTAGAATATTTGATAGATACATTAGATACAACTATACAACGTTCGATAGATACAGGCGATAGAACGTTCGATAGATAGAGATAGAAGATTCGATAGATAAGGCGACAGAACGTTCATTAGATACAGCGATAGAACATTCAATAGAGACAACGATGGAACGTTCGATAGAGACAGCGATAGAACGTTCGATAGAGACAGCGATAGAAAGTTTATTAGATACAGTGACAGAACGTTCGATAGACGCAACAATAGAACGTTCAATAGACACAACAATAGAACGTTCGATAGAGACAGCGATAGAAAGTTTATTAGATACAACGATAGAACGTTCGATAGATACAGAGATAGAATATTCGATAGATAAGGCGACAGAATGTTCATTATATACAGCGATAGAACATTCAATAGATACAGCAATAGAACGTTTGAAAGATATGGCGTTACACCGTGTCCTAACTGCACACGACGCCGCAACACGCGATAAAAGATATCTTTTCCATGTTAATCAGAGTTTTTGTCCTAACTAGCCGCGACGGCGACACTCGAAATTTCTAATTTAGAAACGGTTTCCATTTCCGCAACGTCACGGCTGGAACAACAACATACAAACTATATGACAGTAGATAATCTCAGGTGATTATGTGCTTTATTCAAAGTTAAACGTGTCCAATATGAGTTTAAATATCATATTGCGTGACCTTATAGCCATACTGAAAGCAACAATAGATAGTTTAGAGACCTCAGATCTTGAAAATAAGTTAAAGCAAATATGTACGTTAAAACCGTGACTCACTGCGAACCAACAAGTGTATTCCATGACAAAGATGTTAACAGTCACTCAGTATGAACATTTAATGATGCTAAAAATCCGCCCACACATGCTTCTGATTGGCTGTGATATTTGATTGATTCTGTCGCGTCGCGTCTGGTGTGGACACCCAAATTGCTTGTCGCGTGTAGTTAGGACACGGTGAGAGAATGTTTGATAGATATGTTAGATAAAACTATGTAACTTTTGGTAGATATAACGTTAGAATGTTTGACAGATACAATGATAGATAGATACAATGATATAATAATGTTGGATAGATACAGCGTTAGATAAACAAGAGAATGTTCGACAGATACAGCGACAGAACTTTAGATACAAAAATAGAATGTTAGAAAATGGTATAAAGTTAGATACAACGTTAGACAATGATAGAACAAGATAGCACGATACATAGAATGATAGATAGATAGAACGATAGATAGATAGAACGTTAGAATGACAGACATAATGATAGATAGATGGGGTCTTCTCTTACATGGGTCACTATGGTGTCCGGGGGCCGAGTTTAAGAGCATCATAGCAGTGGCGGCATCAATGTCAGACTCTGTAAAGGACATAAAGACACACAGCGGTCAGAGCAGTGTGTGTGTGTGTGTCTATGGGGGGAAATCAAGGGACTGGAGTTTCTCTGTTTCCACGCAACCCTTCAGAACATTTGAATTATTCATTACCAACCAGACAGAGGAGAGAGTGAACACAACTGCCGCCATACTCAAGGAGACGGAGAAAGAGAAAGAAAATGCTTGATAAGGACAAATAATGAAAACAGTCCAGCCTACATGAGGACAAGAAACAAAAAAAAAAAAAAAAAAAAAAAAAAAAAAAATCACAGGGTTCTCATACTTTAGCCCTATTCGGACGGGACTAGTTTTACAGGGGGTCGTTAGAGAAATGTGTGTTTCACAGACGTACTTGGTGATTTTAATCCCGTCCGAATCTGCCATGTCTGTGTTTTTCTCACACAACCTCTGTAGTAAATCCAGAGCAAATTACCTACTGTTTTTCAGCAAACTCGGTGATCCTCTGAGAAAACTAATCCCGTCCGAATGCGATGTTTCCTTGTGTGTTTTGGCCAACGTGAATTACCGTAGACGCTCTTACCGCGCTCATGTTTGATATATTTGCCTCCCGGCAAGGAAAAAATAAGTAAATAAATTAAAAACAATAATAAAATCAAGAGCCAGATCACGTAAACCATTCAGACTGGCTATTGTAATATTCTGCGTCAGGTAAAATTACTCGCGTTCATTTCTGCACTCAACAACAAAACAATTAATGTGAAAATTAATGTGACCCTGGGAACATGGAAATGCTGTGATCATGATAAATCACTAAAAATCATGTGGGTGTGATGTGTAAAACCGGTTTCCTAAACTCACAGGAAGTGTACTCCATGACTCAAATGACAGTCATTTAACCAGACTTAATCGCTTTGAAGCACACTGGAACACGCATGCTTTTATTTGTTCTGTGACTAACAAGATTTCAAATTGGCACTTGTTTTGACAGACATTCAACTTAAAAAAACAGAGATGGCTCACCTTTGAGAGAGCAGCCCTGGAGGAAGAGGTGACGTGCGGGTGAGAAGGCACTGTCAGACAGACAGACACACACACAGAGAGACAGACAGTAAGACATAAAGCAGGACCATGAGTCAAGGCACTTATGATGACTTGAGAGCCAAATGACAACAGAACCACTTTTTCAGAGGAGATGTTTGGAACAGGGCCGGTTTGCATGCATGCATCAAACATTAGCTAATGCATCTCCATTAGTTCGTACTCTAGTAAATGTGTGTGTGTGTTACCTGGGTGGGGAAGCAGGGGGTGTGCAGAAGGAGTGGGCTGAGGGAAAGTGCTGTTTCTTCAGGGCTTGGATCAGATTGGGTCGGTATTCGGGGTCCACACACCACAGAGAGCCCTTCCCATTAACCTAGAAGAAACACATCAACACACACAGTTAGATCAGCGAGGACAGAAGATGACTTCAGCAAACCGAAAGTAAACAAACACTCATTTAGCAGACATTTTTATCTAATGTGACTAAACGCGCACTTTGGTCACGCTGACTGAAACAACTGCTCAGGTCGCTTGTTGATTGCTTTCGAGAAAGAACAAATTTACAGAAGTTTTCCAGGGTTGTGGCATCAAATCAAATCATCAAAACTGTCTGTTCTGCTTAAAACCCCCAAAACACTGCAGTTGGTTACTTTATATTGGTCAAATGTTCTCCTATCAATATAATCCACTCATTATACTGCTGTTTGTCATATAAACTAGTCACTATATTATATATATATATATATATATATATATATAATAATAATAAAAAAGTAATAATAGTAAATAACGTACATTAAAAAAAATATTTTAAAAAAATCAAAAAGGTATCCTGCAGTTTGAGGGGTTACTTTTTGGACTATTTTTGGACTAAAACCTCATTACAGTTAAATAAACAAACAAACAAACAAACAAAACAAAACAAACATAAATATATAAACAATAAATAAACAATGTATAATATATATTTTAATCATTTCATAGTGAAGAATATTAATAATATTATTATTATTTTTAATTAAAAAAATTTTTAACCTTGCTACATGTACGGTGTTAGGCCAACCGAGACTTGTCATAGCACTTGCATATTATTGCTCTTTTTTTGGTTTTGATTGCTAAATTGTCCTCATTTGTAAGTTAAATGACTGCCCATTTCACTCCAAACGCACAGAAAGAAAACTACAAAACCGGATGACATTTTACCAGCAGCCTGGTGAGAGGATCTCGCTGCTCAAAGTGTCTTAATGTGATCATCTGAGCATGTGATTGGCAATACAGACCCTGCTGGGAGTTTACGAGCAGTGGTTAAAAGCGGACGATAAACATCAGAACACGGCTGTAAACGGAATAAAGGGTGTTTATGACAGGATCTGATCCATGAGCTCTCATAATTACTGTATTAGGCAATTATTATTGCACTCAATGGATGGATTTTGCTGGGAGTCAAGAGTGATAAAGAACATCTATGAGAAACGATGCTGGTAAAGATCTTCCATTTGCCAAGCAGCAAAACATAGCATGAGGACAAGACAAGTCAGATTTATATCTCAAAATCAAAAGGAAAAAAAACATTATAAATTACATTTTGAAAAAACAAAATGAACCTCACTTTTTGATTATAAAATGTATTGCAGTTAATGACAACAATTGAATACACTCTTCCAGAATTGTCATTATTCTAAAAATCTCATTACTACAAAAAAAGTACATAAATAAAATAAGGTGTAATAAAGTATTAAAATAAATGTATAATAAAAAATCAAAAAAATCAAATGCATTGCAGTATTCTGCAGTATTTTATTTTATTTTTTTTACAGAAAACTACTAAAGCACAAAAATATGTACATAAAACAATTTATAATAATATTTATTATGAAACATAATAATAATAATAATAGTAGTAGTATACACAAAAAGCATTGTGATAGTATTTGTTATTAAATATCATTGCCATAGAAATATGTACATAATCTAAAATAATAAATGTATAATTTATAAATAATTTATATTTATAATATTAATAAGTAAATAACATTAATAATAGTATTAGTAGTATTTGTTCTTGTTAAATCTAAAAATCTACCACAAAAATATGTACATAATAATCATACAATGCATCATTAATAATAACCATCATCATCATATATTTATAACTTAATTTTATATTTCTTTATAATTTTGTTTATAATTTATAATATCTCACATTAATTTATAATAATAATACAAAATGCATTGTGGTAGAATTTGTTGCATTACATGTAAAACAATTTTTTTAATTAATTAACTTTTATTTAAGCTTTTTTATACAAAAACATTTCTAAAGTATTACAATAATGAGAAAACATACTCACTAATGAGAATTTGTGGATGAGGTACTTAATTGCCACAAAAATCATGAGACTATGCAAAAGATCTTAATGCTCATGATAAACATCAAATTTTCTTTGTGCAACAATGTATATAAATGTATATATAGAGAGAGAGAGAGAAACGCAGAGGAATAGGTAGGAGGAGGAGGAGGCCTATAACCTTGACTCAGATTACCAGCCTGCTCATAAACAGGAAGGAGGAAACGTTGTCATGGCAACCAAAACCAGGCAGTGTCATGTGAAACCAGCTCTGTGTGTCTGTCTGTCTGGGCTCTCACTGACCTCACGGCTCCACAGAAGATCATTCACTGCCATTAATAAACACGTCGCAGCATCGCCACTGCCGCTCCTGACATGACACTGACCGTACAGTCGGACAGAGAAAAATAATCATCTGTGGCCTAATGGTTAGTGCACATTAAGCTGTGGTGCTCAAGCGGGCGACACAAGTTTAAACCCAGTTCGCAACCTTTCCAGTACCTTTCTTTACTCTCCTCTAAATAAAAAGTGGACCAAAAAATAAAATAAAAGACTGTTCCTAGCAAGAGCGACTAAATAATAACAGGTTACATACTGTGGCCTCAAAAAAAAAAAATCTCCAAAATTTAGACGCTACAGTCACACAAAAATTTTATTTGTTAAATATCATTAAAGTGTCATTAAAAAAACATTAAGCAAAACGTTTAAGAAAAAGAAGTTTGAGTTGAAATGATAAAACAATAGATCTAGTGTTGATAAAACAAAGCACTGCTTTTTAATTATTTGAATATTGATCAATTTTTTAGCTTTAGCACAATGACTTCATATTCATCTCATCAGCAAAAATGTCAACAATATTTTCTCATTTCTGTAATAGTTATGCATTTTTAATTATTTGTCTAAATGCTGCAACAAAATATATTTTTAGTTAAAATCTGAATAAATTAAGGCAATTAAAATTAAAGTGCAATTATTTATATTTTGTTTCGCAGTAATGATAAAGGCACTAAAAATAATTAACTATTTGAATTCATAAAATGTTCTAGATAATATTTTAATATTTTATAGCTTGACAGCACATTCGTGTTATTAGCAAAAATGTCTATTATATTTTCTCATTACTGTAATAGTTATTTTAAATATTTTGTTTTGCAGTAATGAGAATGAGACAGCACTAAAATTAAATTAATTATTAACTATTTGAATTAATAAAATATTCTCGATAATATTTTAGTCTTTTTTAGCTTCAGCACGATGACAACATATTAGCAGAAATTACAGTTTTTATATATTTTGTTTCACATTTGAATAAATTCAGGCAAATAAAAAAATTGAGGCAAATTTATTTATTTCTATTTATTTTGTTTTAATGAGGAAGAAAAGCACTAAAAAGAATTAATTCATTATCTGAATTCAAAAAATGTTCTAGGTAATATATTAACCGTGTCTTTTAGATTTTGCACAGTGACAACATAACTAACAATTTTCCTAATTTATTTATTTTTTAATTTTTTTATAATAAATCACAGTATTTTTTCCCACATAGTATAAATGCATCTTAACATATATTACTACCTTAATATTTTAATAAAGGGTTTTTCACAACTGAACCATCATATTTTGGGGTCCTTGGCATTAAAAAGTTTTGAAACCCCTGAAAACATCCACTAAACACACTTCTACTAAATCACAGAAAAAGAGAAAAGATCCTGCGTTATTTGAGACACGCAGATGCAGACACTCGCTTTGATATTTTGTGTCATGAGTCATGACTCATCAGACATGTTACACTTCCCAAATAGTTTTTTAGGCCACTGTAACACTGACTGGTCTGCATCTGCCTCTATAAGATCTTGCTGTCTTTTCAGGAAGTAGAATTGTTGTGCTGCTTCCCTTGTCTTTGCTCACTGTGTCCTCCAGCAGTGTGCGTGTGTGTGTGTGTGTAGGATCGCTGGGCTGATATAAGCTGCTGTGGGAGTGTGTCTCAGGGAGGAGCCATGACCTTGACTGGATCCCCACCTCTTTATCTCAGCGGATGGAGAAATCCTCGCCAAAACCCCACCGTCACACTTGCGCTCGCTACAACCACTGTGCCACGGTCACGATTGAGACTACATACCAGAGTTATTTTAGTATCAGTAATATGCTATTATTCATATTTTAAAATTTTTTTTTTTTTCATTTTCTTTATTTTTGTCATATTTTTAGTTTTCATGTCTATATATTGTTTATTCATTTTCATGATTCATTATTTAAAGGGGTGGTTTACTGCTTTTTTTCTTTGCTTGATTGCGTTTATGGGGTGCAATATAACATGTCTTCATGTTTCGTTTGTTAAAAAACACCTTATTTTTCATATATTTCACCTTTATTGTAAGCTGCTTTCTCCTCTGTCATTTGAACGACCGGTTGACTTCCTGATTCTATGAAACCATTCCCTCAGAAACAGGCGATGGGCTCAGATTGGTTAGTTGGGCCGGTGTGTTGTGATTGGCTAAACTGCGTACTGCACATTGTCCGGAAACTTCACGCCCATTACCTTCACTGGGTGACAGTCGCATGTGCTCCGGTCAAATGTAAATAATGGTGTCAATGTTGCCGTATCAGTTTGAGGCAGAATCAGACCCAGAAAGCGGTAATGAAGAGAGTCAAGCAGAACTTCCGCAAGCACGGCTCTTACAAACTCTTACAAAATGACTAAAAATTTTTTTTTTTTATTAGTTTTAAGAGTCTGATTTATTATTTTATTTCAGTTTTAGAACTTCAATTCAAACTAAAACGAAAATTAGAAATGTTGAAAAGTTCTTATGTATTTTATAAAATTATATATTTTATATTATTTCATATATTTTATTTTTTACATAATTTCAGTTAATGTTTATTTTATTTCAACCAATAGTTTTCGTTTTCTAAGCGGTCAAATATCAAAGCGGTCAAAGAAACAAAGCCATATTGTTTGGGGTGAACTACACCATCAACCTCAGAAGACATAAAAGTATTAGTTAAATGACTCAATAATACATAGGGCCCAATGATTTCCACGATGCGGAAAACGTGGACGGAATCGAGGCGGCATCCATAAAAACCCCCGGAATTTACAGTTTAATGCGGAATGTCACGGAATTTTCCAAAGTTTGGATGAATTAATCAAAAGTCATTACTATTGTTCAGCAGAATGTACGTAATACTACTACTAAAATGACTAAAACCTTATTTTTTTAAGGAATAATCATACAATATTTCTTCAACATTTTAATTGTAAATCCCCTTTATTTGCCAAAAAATAAAAAATGTTAAAATTTTATGAATGAAAAGTTAAATTCATGTTTTATGCCTTCATTTGACACAGAATTTCTGAGGGGAAAAAACTCAAGGCTATTGTAAGAATAAATTAAACTTGTTTTCATGCATTCAAATAACCAAACATGCCAAAACACAGAATTTGGTAACAATAAAAAATAAGGTGGCCAAAAAAAAAATTTCATTTCATAGGGCCCTAAACATGTAATTTTAGTTAAACTTAATAAATTGATGTTAAACTGTTTAGGTTTAATGATTTTAATTAATTAGACATGCTTTTTGATTACTAAAATTTAATTTAACCATTAAAAAGGAGCCCAGAAACATTTTAACGGAAAAAAACGGAATCCAGAAAAATTTAAATGGAAAAAACGGAATTAAAAAAAAAAAAAAATCAAAATGGTATTTTGATTACTGCTCACCTTCCCAAGGCTCCTCTCCACCTTGCGGAAGCACTTGTTGAGGGACAGGTTGTGGCGCACCGAGTTCTTCCAGCCAGTGGGGGCGCTGGAGAAGTACGGGAAGTGCTCCAGGATCCACCCGTAGATGTCCTTCACCGGCAGCGACTTGCTGGGCGACTGTTCGATGGCCATGTATATGAGCAGGGAGAAGGAGAACGGCGGCTTGGACTTGACGGACTCTCCGGCGTGCGCCGCGGCCGAGGAGATGACGGAGGCGCCGTGGTTGCCCTCGATGTCGAAGAGCGGGCTGGGGCTGGACTGGGCCTCGGGGCCGCCCAGCGTGAAGTTCTGGAGCAGGTTCTCGTGGAGCCAGTTGAGGTTGGTGAGTTCTTCGTCTCCTGAGCTGGAGCTGCGGTCCAGGCTGGTGGCCAGAGGGCTGGCGGCGCACTCGGCCTCGGGCAGCGTCCCACAAACCCCACGCAGGCCCGCCTGCTCCCCCACCACGGCCGGGGATTCTGCTTTCTTATCCGGCGACATCCCGATGATGGGACCCATTAAATCAAGGACGTCTGCTGAAACAGAAAAAAAAAACTAATTAAAAACAAATTAAAATGATGCACAAAATGGTAATAATTTGGAGCTAATAGAAAATGAAACTTAACTCTGAGAACAGGTAAAGTTAAAGACGCAAGCTCATACAAGCCGCACGTTGGCAGATAACTTGAAACGCAAACATAAAATGATGATTGTGATGACGAGGATTTATCTGTTGACATTCATTCATTCTGAGTGCAATCCAAAACAAATAGCCTATTGCAATATACATACATATATATATATATATATATATAAAAAAGAGACAATAATATGGAAAATATATTTAAAAATAAACATTAAAAATTACATTAAATAAAATGTAATGGCATCTTATTGATTAACTTTTCATGCTATTGTTTTGGAGTATCAACAATTGTGTGGCAGCAATAAAAAAACAAACAAATTAATGCAATACAAAAATAAAATACAAATGAAACAAAAATATAAAATATAATATAAACTCTTCTTTAATCTCAATTAATTAGTTTATTTTTATTTCAATTTAATTTATTAGCGGTATTGGATTTTTAATGCTCATTTCTGTTTATTTTCTGTTACTCGCCATCATCAGTCACTTAAACGAGCACAATAACACTGAGAATTTATTAACTCATAAATGTCTACTTAAATGAAGAAATTAACACAAGTAAATGCAATATTTAGCAGACCTGAAAAATAAATATCCATCTTTAATATTTTCAAATAATAATGTTGTTATGCCTAAATTCACTTACAGCATTTAAAACATTTAATGTTTTGTGCATTTTATCTAATAATAACAACAACAACAACAAAGATGATAGTAATAATAACAACAATAATAAATAGTAACAAATATTATTCTTATTTACACTAAGTTTTTATATTAAATTGTTCATTAAATTAATATTATAAATTAATTGTTGTGCATTATATATTATAATAATACTAATACTATTTATATTAAACTTGTTATATTTATATTTATTATCAAACTCATGGCAGACATTATTAATTGGTTAATTCAAGCTTTTTCCATTTTTTCAATAGCACAAACTTCGAGTCAAAGTTTTCCCTACATATTCTCCTCTAATCTCCCTCATTCCCATCCAATGATCTCTCTTTTAGAGCAGTCTCTCTGAGAAAGCCGGCGTTTCTCGCTCTCGTCTGCTGGTATTTCTCGCAGTTGTTCAGCGACAGCAGCTGAAGGAGCGGCTCTTGTGTCTGAGGGTTGTTGAGGTTTCTTGAGAGTGTCTGAGATGACCCGGCCTCATTCTCATCACCGCCCACCGCCCACCTCCTCACGCAGCTGCTCGTTAGCCATCGACAGCCACCGGCTGAGGGCTGCTTGGAGCCAAAGGAGAAGGAAAAACCCTTCCGGAAGGAAGAGCGTCTCTCCACTCATCCATTACCATGGAACGAGAGGTGACAGTGTTGCTTAGGTAACCTATTGCCTATAAAGGGCCGAGCAGGAGAGCATCGCTGCCGATTATTTGCATTTGTTTGAAACAGTTCAGCGGGAATTTTATTGAAAGCATGTTGAAATCGTTATCCACCTGGTTTGGATCGCATTTGTGTGGATGCTCTCGCTGTAATGGCATTATATGGATTCAAGTTTCATGGTATTGTTTCAGAGTATCACCCATAAATGTGTGCCAACAAAAAAATAAAAAATACAATAAAATGCAAAAAGAACAACAAAATTAAATAAAAATAAATAAAATACCAAATTAAATACAAAACATTAAAATTAACGTACTAAAAATAATAATAAAAAAAAATAAAAATGAAAAATAAATAAAAATTAAATCCTGTAATGGCATCATATGGATTCTCGTTTCATAGTATTGTTTTAGAGTATCATCCATAATTGTGCCAACAATTAAACTAAAAAATAAAATAAACCAAAAAGAAATATACAAAATTAAACAAAACACATAAATAACATGAAATCTAATAAACTAAAAAAAAATATTAAAAAACCAAAAATACAATTTTTCAAATTAAGCATTGACATTGATTTACGTTTCATGCTATTGTTCATCATCATAACTGCCAACAACCAAATAATAAAAAAATATATATATATATAAAATGAAAAAAAAATGTTAAAAATAAAACAAAAATAAAACAGCTAAAACCAAAAATATTGAAATTAAAATTGTGGATGCTGGCGCTGTAATAGCATCGTAAGTTTCTTGCTATTGTTTCAGAGTATCATCCATAAGTATGCTTCAACAAACAAAAAAAATAAAAAAATAAATAAAAATACTAATATATAAAAAGAATAACCAAATGAAATCATATTAACTTTTTATTTTATATTTTATTTTCAGTTTAATTTATTTTATTGTTATATATATATATATATATATATATATATATATATATATATATATATATATATATATATATATATATATATATATATATATATATATATATATATATATATATATATATATATATATATATATATATATATATATATATACACACATACACACATATACACACACACATATACATACACACATATACACAAAACAACATATATACACAATCCATCTAGTTTGGACTGCATTTTTGTGGATGCACTCACAGTAGTAGCATCATAAGGATTTGTTTCATACTATTGTTTCAGACATAATCTGTAATCGAGCGCCAACAGTTGGCGCACCGTTAAGCCAAACGGCACAAATACATTTATGTTAAAGAGACAGATGAAGCCCAGCCATGGCATTACGGCAGAAAGCAGGTCAATGGCGTCGAGCGAACGGGCAAATCCCTGCCGTCAGTCGCACCACGCTCAAATCTGTGCCCTAATGTCACCATGACAACCGCACTGTCAGTTCAATTAGGGGAGGATTAGACAGCGGATTGAATAAGAGCAGGGAAAGTCCATCCAGTTAAGCCATCAACTGGCATCACTCTCGCACCGACACCAGACTGTCTGGAGAGGATGGAGGTTTGACTGGTATTTTTAATGCTGAACTAGGTCAGACAGGAGCAGACTGGTGCAGGTCATGCATTAAACAACATCCTCAGAAGTGTTGAGAGAGATATGCACAAATGTTAGGTTCATTTCAGATGCTTGGAAGAGACTTTGCACTTCAGTAAAAAACAGTTACAGTGTATTTCATTCATTTGCAATGCATAACTGTCATGGAACTAGTATTATTTTTACGGTATCTTCACTATGCACAATACATTTTCTGTATGCATGAAATACCCAGATGACATACCTATCTATTTGTCTGTAGGTGCAGTATACAAAAGATCAAAAAAGTATCCCACAATGCAATGCACCCAATATGATCTTATATTTCCAGTGTGACAAACTATGAAACCTTGGTGTTAAACATCTTTGTGACTTCTTTGTCAAAACAATTTAAAAACAAAAACATTTCTACTGCATTTGTCCTTACGTGCTACAGACAAAAATATGCATCGCAACCACAGTAATCTGATTCACTAACAAATGACTCCTATGAAGTGGTTCCTTTTAGCGAATCAAAAACAAACGGCACAGCTAAGAGTCTAATTTACTGATAAATGATTCATGAGTTGATTCTTTCAATCAAAAACATATGCCACAAATAGTATAGACCAATTCAATAAAAAAAAAATTAAAAAAAGACTCTTTTGAGCTGGTTCTTTTTAGTGAATCAAACCTATACATCACAACTTGTAAACTACAATTCATGAACAAATGACTCATGAACAAAATAATCATTCAAAAAGACACTGGTCTGAATTAGTCTGGCAAATTCTTAACTAAATGAACTCTGAATTAAATGTGTCAGTGTTTTCTGAATCAACATCTGACAATATTTTAATATAAAAGAAATAAAAAACAATTTAAAAAAAACAGTAAATGATGGACAAGGACTCACTGTCTCACTGCAGTATATACTGTGTATCCTGTGCAGTATGCAGTAAGAACACTAGTATTCCAGCCTATATGTGAGAGCAGAATAAGTTCAGGAGTTTTGTGAAAAACAGTCTAGTATTTCCTGTAGCTCAAATAGTAGAGCATGGCGCTAGCAACGTCAAGATCATGGGTTCGATTCCCAGGGAAAGCAAGAGCTGATAAAATTTAAAAACTGTAACTTGAATGCAATGTAAGTTTATAAAAGCGTCTGATAAATGCATAAATGTAAATGTATTTCCTTGTTTCACCCCTAACTCAGACCAGAGCAAGAACTTGGACTGCCAAATGAACATCAGGTCCAGGAAAGACCAACATCTCTAGGAACAAAAAGCACTCCGATGGTCTGAAGGGGCAGCATTTCAAGGATCAATAGGAGAACACGTCCCCAAAAAGAAGCAAACTGGAAAAGAGCTAACGGAGAATGAATGAGCAAATGAAAGGTTGAGAGGAGTGCCATGGAAACAGTAAAATTAATAAATAAGTCATAAGCAGTGCATGATGAATCATAACTCTCCAGAAAGTGGAGTTATCAGACATGTCAGGCAGCAACAGAACTGCCCGAATACGTTAAAGCTTCCTCCCCAAAGCCCAAAACACAAACATAGAAATCCTCCTTTAACAAAAGAAAGACAGAGCCATGGCGCATGGGGTAATGCACATGCTCATAACTAAATAAATAAATAAATAAAAATCTGGGACACATGCCCTAATTCTCAAAATAAATCCTAAAACAAATATTTTTCAATTTCCAAATAAATGAAAAACACTAAATCAAATCAAATCTAAAATAAAATAAAAACAAAATACTATAAAATATAATATATTAAAATATTAGAAATAAAAAAAATTTGAACACAACAAAACAAAATTAAATAACCAAAACAAAAAATAAAAGCATTTAAAATGAAAATAAATAAATAAAACACAATGAAATTACAGAAAACAACAAAATTAAATTAAAAATGATCAAATATAAGATGAAACACAATACTATAAAATTTATAAATAAAATGAATAATATTACTAAAACAAATAAATATTTTAAAAACTAAAATAATAAATTAAAATAAATAAAACAAAAACATACAAAATGAAATAACCATTGTGTGTGTGTGTGTGTAATATATATATATATATATAGATATATAGATATATAGATATATGTATATCCTGTATAAACGAAACTAAAAATACAACATTTCAACTTAAAATAAATATTACAGAAAATATTATAATAAATAAATTAAATTACTAAAACAAAAAACTAATTCTAGCAAAATATAATAAATGAAAAAAATAAAATGACTTAAATGAAAGTATTTTTAATTAAAACAAAAAATGAACAACAAAAAAAGAAATGTATAAAAATAAGAGAACATTTAGCAATTCACTATGCAGATCAGAGTCAAGACTGTGTGCAACTTTTGCACGCACAGACAGTCAGGCATGCATTACTGTGTGGTTTACTAGACATGCTGCTGTGACTCGTTGCCTTTACTGTGTTGTAATTGTCTAAGTACCCTTAACTGGCCAGTGTCATTACCATAAACGCAAGGCTGCTCCTGTTAACCCATTAACTCCAACCCGGCTCTGCTCTATAGCCTCTGGGAAGTTCATTAACCCCTATTAGCAACACAAACTCTGACCTAAAACGAGCAGCGTAGCCCTAATAATTCCCAGGTGCTGCTGGGAAATAGCAGGAAGCCGGCGGCCCATAAAAGCACAGCACACTTCCTCTACAATTTGAGACGGCCACTACATTTGAGCACTGCTGTCAAGCAACAAGGGGAAGTGGTTTTTATGTAATTAGCTCATAGTCGATTATCATTGCCGTTGTGATTATCATAATTATCGGTGCTCTTATCAAACGGTATCAAAGCGGCGGCCGGTAATGGCACACTTGCGGGGGCGGGAGAGCGAGCACTAATGAGAGATGGTTGTAGCGGGGAAGACGACACCGGGGTCTGATCACAGAGATGCCACCAGCTCATCTGCAAGTTAAAATTCCCATTCAGTGCCAAGCCTTTCATTCATGAAAGTAGCAGGCAGGTGCCAGCGATGCTTTCCTTTCCATCTCTTTCATCCTTAAAGCGGCAGGCTTGTTTTCTGCACTGACCATTTTTCGGCAGCTTCCAAAGCTAAAATGTACATTATTTTATTTTTAAAAACTTTTTGCACCATTTTTCACACTATATGTATGATTAGTAGGGTGGGTACCGTTCACATTTGAACCGGTACGGTACTGGTATCGGTACCTGAAATACTTTTTTCGGTACTTTACTCTCTGTGTAATAACAAAAACATTTATTTCAGTGAAAAAATAAGTCCAAAACTCTCAATTTCAACATTTTGAACAATAGGACCCTACGGTTTTTTTCTTTTTTGTTCTTCCAGAAATTCTTGTGTTTTATTTTTTCTGATAATCAAATGAAGGCATGAAACATTTATTTTTAATCAAATCAAAATGAAACCCTTTTATTTTTTGGCAAACAAACAGAGGTTTACTGTTAAAATTAATACATGGTAGAAAAATTGTGTGAATATACCTTTAAAAAAGTTTTTGTATTTTTTTCTACAGTTAAGTCGTTAATGTGGTTGTAATAATTATTTTTATCATTTAATTGTTTTATTTAAATTTGTCAATAAATGGAATATATAAAGACGTACATTATACTGTACAAAAGTAATACAAGAGTAACATATTTCTGTTACATGTTAAACCGCACTTTTATTTTGACAGGTTGCCGTGAAGTTTCTGTGTGTATACAGTATGATATGATGCTGGTTTTCTCAAATGAAACTGTAAAATTCTCATGAAGTGACTCTCACAGCCTGTAAGTTCATGTGTTCATGTAGTGAGATGCAAAGTCCGAAAATCACCACGAGTTCACGTGTGCTTCGGTATTTGTGAAGTAAACAAAACCGCATCTCCGCCATTCATACATACCGAGACTAACGAACATGCAGGATTCATATTTAAACCGTCTTTTTGCGTTTTAATATTCACATACACTAGTTCATATCGCGATTCGAATTAAGTGACAGACATTCTCAGGTACCGAAATTTGGTACCGAATGATTTAATGTGAATCGATACTCTGTAGTACCGACGCAATTTGGTCCATACCCTTAAAAGTACCGAGTTCGGTACCCAACCCTAATGATTAGGGCTCTAAAAAATCCATCCCAAATTCATTTTTTTCCACTTTATTTTTCCTAAATTCTGTGTTTTCTGTTTTTTCCATTTTTCTAGATTTTGTTTTAGTGGTTGAATTAAATTGTAATAATCAAAAAGCATGTCTAATCAACTGAATTCATAAAACTTTAATAATGCATTACATTTTTTACAATAATAGGACCATATGAAATGTTTTATAAATTTTGTGTTGTCTGTTTAAATTTTTTTAATTTATGATTTAATAGATATATATTTTAAATGGTGGTAATCAAAGTAAGGCATTAAACATTAACAATTTAACAAATCTTTTAAAACGTAACATTATAAAATTTTATTATGGCAAACAAGGTGCTGCACATCAGAAATTTACTGTTAAAACTAATACATGGAAGAAAAATTGTGATATTACAAAAGAAATCATAATCATTTTTAATAAATAAACAAATTATTTAATTTAATAAATAATTACTTAATAAATTACTACATTTTATTTTAGTAATCATAATTTATTATTAAATACAACAGTAATACATTCGTCATTATTTTTACAAGATAAACTGAACTTTTATTTTGGCAGATTGCAGTGAAGACCTTTGAGTTTCTGAGTGATTCTGATGATTTTATCAAATGAAATGCTAAAATGCTGCTGAATTGACTCTCAGAGCAGCTTATTTATCAGAAATGTTTATCAGAAACTACTTTGATAGTATGTGTGAGCTTAAAAAAAAAAATGTGTGAGCTTAAAAAAAAAAAAAAAAAAAAAAAACACTGCACTAATGATTAAAGGCATCTCTTGCAATATTTAAAGGCAAACGAGTCCAGTTTTCCCTACAATCCCAGAGCATGAGAACAGATTTTACACAAGAGGAAAACTGATAGCCTTCTTCATAATTCATGGACGTCCAGACTTTAAAGTCCTCTCTACCCTCATAACAGCTCATATATCCTGGGTAAACTGCATTATGTAATTGTTAATTATTGATAACTTGCAATTGAGTAATCAAAAAGGTGAGTAGGTGTGGATAACCGTGTGTGTTTCCTCCACCGAAGACCATTTCTGACCCATGAAAACTCCTGAAGGGCTTCAGTCTACGACACATAAATCCAGCTGGCTTTTCCCGTGATCAAACAAACATGAGTCACTAACGTGAAAGGGAAGCCGATGACCTAAAAAAGCCATCATAAGAGGGCCGTTTTATCCCTCGGCATCAGGTGGGGTGAGGTTTCACAGAGTACGATGGAGAGTCTAATGGAGAGAGATCAATACGGCCTTCGAAATGCTGAGGCCAGCATTACAAGATAACTCTGTATCTCGGTTCTGAGCCCTAAAATAAACTGCAAGGGCAAAGCAAGAGCAAATATCAACGTTTGCAATGGGAAAAGCAAAGGAGAAGCAGCGTTATAAAAGTGCCGTTGTGCCCTGGAGGGTGTCACCCCACCCTTTATCAGCCCATGCGTTTCGACATGTTAAACCGTGTCTTGATCACGCCCGAACCTCTCAGCTCATTCACTGTTGTCAGTTGACCTAAAGAAGAAAAGCTGTCGCACCTCTATGTCAAATACACACAGGTGTGTCTTCAAGCACTGTGTAAACACTACGTGAATTTCAATGCACTGAAGGTCACAAAGAAGCATGTTGTCTAAGATGTGACGTGAATCGTACTGAGCTAGTTGGCAACAAACATGTTATTGAACATGCTAATGCATTTAAAGGTGTAGTTCAACCAAAGCGAAAAAAAGTTCACACACCCTCAGGCCATCCAAGATGTAGATGAGCTTGTTTCTTTATCAGATTTGGAGAAATATAGCATTGCATCGCTTGCTCACCAATGGATGCTCTGCAGTGAATGGGTGCCGTCAGAATTACAGTCCAAACAGCTGATAAAAACATCACAATAATCCACAAGTAATTCACACCATTCCAGTCTATCAGTTAACATCTTGAGTAGTGAAAAGTTGTGAAATATGAGTTCATAATAATGCTTTCTCCAGTAAAAAAAAAAAAAAAAATCCATCCTCTGTTGTCTCTCGCATCAAAAACCACTGACCTATTTGTTTAGAGCCGTTTTGGACTATTTACGCTTGTAAACGGTGCTTGATTTGTGCATATTTCTCTCCTGATTCAGATGAGACCACTTTTTCACTGGAGAAAATAATATGGAAAATTGATATTTTAGCAGGAAACAACGTTTTGAAGTTAAAATGCCTTAATGATGGATTTGTTTCTTACAAACACAGCTTTTGGCTTCTCAAGATGTTAACTGATGGACTGGAGTGGTGTGGATTATTATTGTGATGTTTTTATCAGCTGTTTGGTCTCTCATTCTGACGGCACCCATTCACCGCAGAGCATCCATTGCTGAGACACTGATGCAATGCTACATTTCTCCAAACCTGATAAAGAAACAAACTCATCCACATCTTGTATGGCTCGAGGTTTAGTACATTTTCAGCAATTTTTTCTGCATTATTGGGTGAATTATTCCTTTAATGTCAACAATGAAACATCTGATCTAATGCAAAAATTGTACCAAGTTCAACAGAGAATTTCCAGGTAATGCATGAACTGATAAAATGAATACATTGAATGCAATGTAAGTCGCTTTGAATAAAAGTGTCTGCTAAATGCATAAAATGTAAAAGCTGTCACCACTGAAACAAAACCCTACTGAAAGCACAGATTGAGTGGAAAAAACCTGAACGCTCAAAGTCACTCTAGAAATGAGCCGTTTCTTCTAACAGGTCACAAAGTGGTTTCATTAAGAACATGGTCTAATACTCCAGGTATTATGACAAGCGTTTCCGCACCAAACCTCTGGGAAGCAAAAGTCTTTCACAGAAGTAGGCTAATAAGTTCAGAGAGAGAAAAGCACTACCGAGGTGAGACTAAAAATACAGCACGGAAAATAGTTCGACACTCATTTAACTTTGCCGTGAAGCAACTGTGTGAGAGCTGTCGTCTGAGGTCAGGTGATGTATTGTCCCTACTTATGTAAAATTTCTAACACGGACATGAGAGGAGAAGGTCCCTTCCCCCACGATGTCACAGTCTTAATATAGCACCATCAGCCTGAACGCGTTGGCGCTGATATCAGGGTGACAATTTCCAGGAATTCACGACTAGAGTGAGAAGTGTTGGACAAACCGGCTGTCTAAATGATCTAGGGATAAAAAGAAGGAAATCAATGGCTGATCTTTTTTTATCCAGCACCAATTGTGCAGAATAAGCCGACAAGATGTTCTTTTATGACGGAAAGGTCATCACTGTAAAAGCTTTTTTGCTTTCTTTTTTTATCCGTTACTATGATTTCTTATGGAATTTAATGACATTATGAGCATT
The DNA here is from genome assembly GCF_012432095.1 of Onychostoma macrolepis. Lineage (NCBI taxonomy): Eukaryota > Metazoa > Chordata > Actinopteri > Cypriniformes > Cyprinidae > Onychostoma > Onychostoma macrolepis. Next base: position 29,299,924 of record NC_081167.1, on the reverse strand, counting down.
CCGTCATCTTATTCAATAGAATGCCTTTTTAAAGATGCATAAAAGTGTTTAAAAGGCATGAGTGGGGTATTACTGATGTATTTTATGCCATTGAATAAAACATGAAAAAATCGTGAACTTTATTTCAGGCATATTTTGACCAAAACCCCATTGACTTTGGGACCAGACGATTTTAGTTTCTGGGTTTTACAACTCATTCCTACAGGACTCAGTGTGCTTTTGCATTTTAACATCAAAAACTAGAGGGAAAAAAGTCAAAATGCAAAAATGCAATACAATATAATCAATGTACTTTCTCAAAGATACCATACCAATACTTCAGAATCAGATCCTTTAATTAATATATTTTATTTATTTGTGCATGCTTGTAATCAGGGGTGCAAATAAGTGGTGCGCAGGTATGCATACACGACCAAAATAAAAAATGTGCTGGGTAAATGAGTTCAGACCGATGCACCATCACCATTCTAGATCGACTAGATAGACTAATACTGTATAATATTTTCTTTTCAAACTGAAAGCATAAATCTAAGCTCTGAGCTGCCAGTTTCAAAGCAAAACACAAAACTGTGACACTTCATTGATTCACTGACATGCTTCACTTCACTTTTAGGTTGGAAAAGTATGAAAATTAACATATTAAAAAAAAAAAATGTAAATATTAGCTTTGCATAATTGTATTTTTATTTAATACTCATTTATTTTAAATAATAATAGTTAGGGATGTAACGATTAACCGCGAGCCGGTTGAAAATCGATTCAAATATGTGACGATTCAAATCGGTTGAGATGCGAAACAAATCACGATTCAATTAGGGTAGTTTATATGAATGCATGTCTGAGGGGAACTTACTGTCTTTAGAAAAGTTTAGATGGTATTTTTCTTCTCATCTTGCCTCTGTATAATGCATATTAAAGTTCATAAGTGCAGCGCTGCTTTGTTTACAGCGGAAACCAAGGAAACGCTTAAAGCGCCACCTGCTGGCAGAGAGTGAATCTGCGTCTCATTCAGCTCGTCTGCTGTTTCTATGTATAATTTCACAAAACTGAAGTCATACCATTCTGTTTTTGCTTCAAATTTCGAAATTATACAGTCTAATTTAGGTTAAAAACTGCTCCTGCTGCATGTATGCAGCATCTTTGTTTGGATCATGATTAAAATGCAGTGGTTGCCTCTCATTTTAAATGGAAAGAGCACAGACAAAGCCTTATTTAGTTTTTATGAAGAGATTTCTTTTATTTATGTTACTTATTTATTTGATTTGGGGCTTGTTTTAAAATTTCAGTTTAGTTATTTACATTTACATTATATTTACACTTTGTTATTTAGCAGACGCTTTTATCCAAAGTGACTTACAAATGAGGACAATAGAAGCAATCAAAACCAACAAAAGAGCAATAATATGCAAGTGCTATATTAGTATATTATTATAGTGTTATATTTCAATTTCACAAAGAAACGTGCAGCATTTTGTCCAAGCAATAATAAAAGAACATATTTAATTTATAATTTGTCTTAAATCTCATTTTCTTAAAAAAAAATCATGAATCGTGAATCGAATCGAATCGTGAGTTGAGCGAATCGTTACATCCCTAATAATAGTATTATCACACTTTATTGTTTTATTTTAAAAAATTAACTAAAAGTGCAATAATACTATTATTACTATTAATTATTTTTTACAGTTATATTTAATGGTTCACACTATGTACAGTGTGAACACCAAACCAGCGAATTGGTAGTCGGTGGCAAACATACCTCTTGCAGATTTTTGATGGTTATTATCAGTATTTTGTTGAACTTGCAAATGCACCTGATGTCAACAACTGATGTTAACAGGGAATATGCATGAAATCATAAAATATATACACTGAATGCAATGTAAATCTCTTCGAATAAAAGCAAATAAAAGTTGGCACCACTGAAACAAAACCCTAATGAAAGCACAGATTCACTGAGTACTACAATAAGTGACAGAGGCCTGAATGTTCAAAGACACTCTAGAAATGAGCCATTTCTTCTAACAGTGTTTCCCAATCTCAATGTGTTAAGTACAGAGATGAATCAAGAGGAAATATTATATGATCTCATGGGGCATGTAAACCTACTGAGCCAAGAGTTTCAGTTCAATCGGTTCAGTTTTTATATGATGAATTGCTTGTTGTATTCCTCAATTATTAGTCGCTTAAGATAACAGCGTCTGTTAAATGAATAAATGTAAATGAAAATGTAATCAGTCAACAAAGAGGCTTCCCTAGATATTAAAAGGCATCCAAATATTAAGTATGATGCCTTTTGATTGTAACAGTGACATAGTGTGGCGTTTTTCAAAATTAACAAGGTTCATGTAACTTCCTGCGTTTTGTGTGCTACCAGTCGATTTTATTGTTTTGGAAACAGGAATCTATGTGGCTCTGCTGTCAAGACAAGCTTCAGTGCAACTAAAGAGGAAGTGACTGTATCTGTGAACCATTTCACAGAAATAATTCTGCTCTGACAAAGTAGTGAGAACTGTACTCTAAAATCTCAAATCATACACTTACCATACCACTTACTGACTCAATTAATCAAGATGGCCTTAAAATCACCTCAATGCTCACTTAAATGATGCAGTTTGGTATCTTTAAAAGATGATGGGGATTTTTATAGTGGTTAACAGAAGTTTAGTTTACTCATTTCTAGATGTATTGCAATATTGGGATTTTTCGATAATGATTAAACAATATTTGCTGAGTGTGATTTTGTGCTGGTACCTTGGCTGATTTAGGCCTGTCGAGGATAAATAAATTACACTAAAACCGCCAGTAGGTGGCAGCAATTCCTTGTCTTAATGAGCGATTCATTGCATCATTCATTCAAACGATTTGTTTAAAATGACTGATTTGTTCAGAAATGAAGCAAGTCGCCGACTTTATGAATGGATCATTGAATCATTGACTCAAACGATTTGTTCAAACAGATTAATTCAGGAAGGAAACACTGCAGTGTTGCTCTGAGAGGCACAATTGTTCTGGTCCGGCTTTGTCTGGAACTACTTTCATTGGCAAAACAGAAAATGTCTAAAATATACTACACTTAATATTAACCTCTTGTTTGTTGAACTGTTTTATAAAATTAATATCACATTTGCAATCGTGTTAATATTTAGGAAAATAGCACTGTTGCTTGTGTGATATATTACTTAAATGCATATTAAAAAAAAATTAAAAAACCATACAGGGATATTTTTGGCTTTTATAACTTGAATTATAGCGGCATTCTAACTGCATTCTAATAGGCTTCATCACGCAGTCAGAGCCGTCGTTCACTGACAAGCTACGCAATATCGCATTCATTATCGAAGGCAATTCATCTGCGATAATGAACGCGATATTGCGTAGCTTGTCAGTGATCTATGGCTCTGTGTATTAAATGGCGCTCTTTGAAAACAGGTGATGGAGATTTACCGCTAATCACGGAACCGGCTTTACTGACGAGATGCGCATGAATATCACGTTCAATATATCGCCCAGCCCTACTCTCAAGACGTGGTTTTGTTTGGTTTTTTTTTTTTATGCAAAGCGAGCGATATACTCTATAATGTCAGCTTGCATATTGTTAAAACAATAAATATTGCACACCCCTACTCATATCGGTCACTAAATATGCAACAATTTACATTTTACCAATAAACGCAGCAGGGTTTGAAATTAAGAACATTTTTAAATTGAGCTGCATTTTAAAAATAAATACAGAAACCGAATGCAAAACAACAAACACAACACATCTTTCTATTGCTTGTCTTACAAGCGTTCAGCATGACTAGTGAAGTTTGATTCAAACAAATGAATCACTAGGAGTCAGTTCCTTGGACTCATGAATCAGTTGGTTTCAAACCGATTTATACTTAAGACTTAAATCAGCGTTCAGTGTTAAATCACCGGTTGATCATCACATGATTTAATTTACCATTTGAAGTACAACTCCTCATGATTCCCAGTCTCAAACGCCAACATTTTCTCGTACTTGAGTCTTGCACTGTTGCACAGATCATAAACTCTGTTATCTGCTAGTCCGGTAGTCCTTGTTTTTGCACTGGTGTGTGTAATCTAGACTCGTCCGCAGCCAACGTCGCTGTCCTATTGCTATCTCAATTAAACAAACCCCATGTATTCAGCAAGGAGTGACCTACACAAAGGGCCATTGTTACCAGTGACACAAGGCGCGTCCAGATCCTCACTTTCTCTCTCGCAATCAGGCCAACGGTCACATTAGCATCGGTTTCAATGGGAGAACGGCCACTAATGACAGCATGTATCAAATCCCCTGTGCGGAGCCACGACAGACGCGGAGATCGAAGGGGGAGGGAAACGTACGACATGGGCCTGCCACGTGGGATTCTCCGGAAGCAACGCTGTTTGAGACCAACTGACGGATGCAGGACTACGAGAGTGTCTCTCATCCCAGATAAATGGCCTTAGGAATTTAATGAGCCACGAATGACTCGTCCTAAACTCTCCTAAACCCGCTAGTTAATCCATCGAGTGCACTTATGCTTCCTTCAAGTCACGTCAGAATTATTGTATATTTATGAGATGAACGCTCACTGAGCGCCACCACAATGTCATAATTATCAGCAGAAAAACTCAGGATTTTCTTTGAGCAAGGGGTGTGTCAATTAAGAATTTCTTAAACATAATAATTTGTAATTTTCAATTTTCAATATTTACTGTATAATTTTTCATGCATTTTATTGCCTGAAAATACTCATTCCACGTTTTTCGAGGTGACAGGCTTGTGTAACCAAACTACATTTCCCATCATTCTCTGGAGCTACACCCAAAAACAAAAAACAAAAAAAAAGATAAACTACTAGTGTTGTTATTTTAGTGTGATTAGTGACTTAAAATATGCAAAATAATGAATGCTATTAAAATCACTATTGCACATGGAAAAGCAATAAAACAAATATAAAAATTTTATTTAAATTTCTGTTTTACTGTAAATGACCTCTAACAAAACTCAACTGAAAAATTTATTATTTTACTATATTTTTAATAAGGAAATAAAAAACACACACAAAGGTTCCTATCTTCATTGAGAAGTAAAAAAGGAGAAAAAAAATATTAACTGCCTGAAGCATCTATTTAATTCAGACTAAAATCACATTGTAATTATGATTTCCAAACTATGCAGAGAAGCAATAAAAATATTGCAAACAAAACTCAATGCATTTTGTGAAGAAATTTCGGTAATTTAGTCATTTGCCACAATGTGATCTTCATTTGGCTGCTTTTTTTTAGCTAATACTGATATGCAATTTATTTAAATAATCTGCATATTATGAAATTCAATTAGAATTTTTCAGTGATTGAGAGCCGTACAAAATGAATAAAGCATTGACACAAATCATTCACGGCTCATTTTGTTGCACTACTGCTAAAAAGCTTCCTGTCTTTGTTGGGAAGTGAAAAAAGAGAGAAAGAAATTAAACTGCCCAAAGTTCCACTGCATTCTGACCAAAATCACATCGTAATTGTGATGAAGTAAGAAACTGCCAGGAAGGTTGGAGGAAGTACTTCTGGAAAGTGGAAAGTGCTATTTTTGCAACCCAAATTTGGAGCATCCACCTATATTGGATTAGTGAGCGCATGTAACCAAGACAACTGCGGCCTTTGGAGATCTTGGGGTTCGTCCCTCCTCCTGATCGGGTGGAAAGAATATAAATAATAGGGAGGCAGAGGACGAAGAGGGAGGCAACGTCTAGCCGATGAGTGACGTGCAGCTGCAGTTGTTACAGACAGTCACCTGCAAACAAAGGCCAGATAGCATCAACAGAAATGCGCATGAACATGGGCCGCTGACTGATTCCAAAAACCAGAAGGATCAGTTGTGACTGGTGATGGGAATTACACGGAATCGAATTGTTCTGATAGCGATTTCTTTAAGAATTCTTTCAATACTTTTGAGAAAGTTGTTGTTGTATTTAAAATGTATTGCCATATCAGCTTCAAAGGCGATTACATGGCAGCAGGGTGTAAAATGAACACTCACCAAGTGCCAAATGTGAGTAAAAATCAGTGTTGGTGAGTATTTGAAACTGTTACTCACCAGTTGGCAAGTAACAGGTTTTATTTATATTAATTTTTGCAGGAAATTTTGCTCCACACAAACTCCTTTCTGTTTCTATTCTATTTCTGCAAGTGACAGAGTTTAAGTCGCTTATAATGTGCATTTGAAAATGCACAAAACAGCTTCCTGATTTTGTAATAAGAAGAGTTTTAAATCTGTTGTCAACAAAATGTTTGAACACCTAAAAAAAAAAAAGTTTGTAATTTTCTACTTAGGTTTTGTAATTATTATTTGAATTCAAATGTCCAGTTCAGTAGTATTGATAGTGTCATTTCTTTAGTGATTTGTTTAGCTTTTTAAATAAATATATAATGGCATTTTCATTTTTGGTAAAGTCACCAAAGGCAGGTACTGCAACACGTTCGTTTTAGGCCCTGCATGGCAGATACTGATTCAATATTCAAAAATATATTAACTACAAACATTTGATGAAGTTCAACTTAAAAGAACACACACTATAAACAACCGCTATAAATAAAAAAAAGTTTCTGGGTCCATCTTATAAATTAATTCCTTTAATAGAAAAAAATGACGCTTTAAAAATGGATCAAGTTCAGTTTAAGAACTGGTTCTTAATTAGATTTCCGACACATGCATGCGCAGGTCTCAAGGTGAACGACATCTAATTCAGACTAAAAAAATTAAATTAAGCTCAATGAACCCACATCAAGAATTTCTGATGTTGTTCCACACACGCTTTCCCGTGTCTCTGACGAAACATGCAACCGAAGTATTCTAGTTTTCAATCATCTTCTGACGTTTTCTCCATTGTTTTCAGAGTTAGTTCTCAGTATGCATGACATAATTTGCCTGTGCGGTGCAACATGACAGAACCAAGTTTCCCTTGTGTGTTTAGTTTCACGTCTACGACAGGACATCCCACAATGCCTGCAACACCCATCCGGGGAATTATCCATTCAGCCGGACCACATCCTCATCAGTGAGCACTTCCGTTCTCTACAGGCCTTCCAGAATGCTTCCAATGCATTTCAAAAGTGTTTTGCTTCAGTGATGTATATAGGCAAATGAAAGGAATACTAACTTGAGTGGTCTATAAAAACACACCAGTGAAGGAGTATTTATTCAACATTCACTTGAGTAAGATTCTCTCAGTGGGACAGAAACTCGAACTAAAACCCCCAGAATTCACAGATCATCCCACGGATGGATTTCTACATCTAGGTCATCTTATTTCCAATTACTTTTCTGCAGATCAAAATAATCTTAATAGAAGAACATCCTGAATCTATACAAGTAATGAACACACACTCACCTTTAAAGTGTTCATGAAATAGTGCTTGCAAACTATTTACTTCCATAATGTGACATGTTTTCGAGTTTTAAAATGACGCATTTAAATTTATGCATAAATAACTGATTGCATGATATGCAATCTCAATATGAAAGGTGATCAGAGGGGAAATGATGTCATCGGTAAAGAAAAGAAGTTTCAGAGGCAGAGCAAATATTACATTTTAACAAAAGATCATGAAGACAAAAATGCATAATGCATTTATGAATCTTTTACAACTAGACCAAAAACATGCATTAAGAAAGTAAAAGTGTCCGTTTTGATTTCATTTTGACTTCTATACGTCCAGAGTCGTAAAGAAGTCTATACGTCCAGAAACACTCTTAAAAACAGTTCTGTGCAACTCTTTCATACAGTTCTTGACTTGAGCTTTATGGATCTTTGGAGAGTAAACAAACTCTCAAGAACTTCACAACCAAAAAGTTATTTTTAGAACTTAAACCAGTTCTCCTGTGGTACAAGACTGTGTAAACTTCTAGCTGAAATGTTTAACTATCAAAAGTGCACCAAAAGCAAAGTGCAAATATACCAACTGCTGGGATTCGGTTCAACTGGCAGTTAAACAACAGGTTGAGTTGTTTCTTTTATCTTGTTGTGGTCTTTGTGTGCTGTTTATCTTGGGTCTTGCTGTCTGCAAACAACATCTGTTGAACGTGGAGAGCTGACCAACCCACCGCCCTCTCAACTGCACAATTAAACAGACTGACTTTAACTCAATTAATAAACTATTTGACATCAACGAGGTACCACCTCTTTATTAGGGCCTGAGCATTACAATAGTACATGGTGCAATGGCAGTAATGTGGCAACCAATCATACATAAACATACCAATCAACCAAATTTTGTTGAGAGGAATTTTATACGTGCCAAATCTTCCATTCCATTCAGGGTTTCTTTTGCAATTACTAGTATCAACAGTTAAACTCTACGCAATGTATAAAAACATCTTGATAAGATTAGAAGACAATTCCCACAGCTGTTAGCTTTCTCTTGAAGTGATGCCATGCCAAGACCTAAGCTTCAGCATTTAAGAGATTCAAAATCACTTTACAACAATGCAGCTATGAATTGGAGACATGAACGTTGGCATAATACGTTGTTTTGAATTTAGCCTTGGGGAATAATTGCAAAGGATATTCAATCAATGAGCAGACTTGCTCTGAAAGTGATTATCCTGTGAACAGATTGCATCATGTCAATGAGGTCAAGCTTCCAGTGAATGGAGCTCATATGGACCCCCGCAGCAGGCAACGGACAGGCCCCTTTTCAAAACGCTGCAATAGCTCAATGTTTTTAGCAAGAACTGAGAGGAACTAAGTCACTCACTGAGTAAAGTTAACTCAAATGTTTCCTGTTAGAAATGTCCCCGACACAGGTGGTATGGCAAGCATGCATGTCAACAGATTTCTGGCGGTGTAGGTGTTATGACTCAGATTGCCCATAACTGTGACTTTTAGTATGTTATTGTTCGTAACACGTTCTACACATTCATTTAGAATAAGACACTAGAGATAAAAAAAATATGCTTTTTAATAACCAATGTCAACAGAAATGTCTAGAAAGCAAGGTGGCACACATACATACATATAACTTGATGCACATAAAATTCATGAATTCAACTGAACACCTTTTACACAACATTTCCTCAACTAATTCACAAAACAATATGCGAGAACAGAAAACGCGCAATTCACTGACAAAACTTAAGATTTTGGTACTGAAACTTGGTGAACCGCTGTTAATCGATTAGACACAATTATTGACCAATTGCTGACTCAAAATGGCCAAATATCAGCCAGAACATAATCTTAAACCGTTCATACCTAACGAAACAATTGTCAATTTTTGTCCCCGAATAAAAAAAAAAACATTACCAAAGCAAAATATGGTGACAAATATCAATAGCTAATAGTTCAGTCAGAAATATAGGCAGTTGACACTATAATCAATGTCACATGCTACATCCAAAAGTATTTTCAAACACTTCATATATTGTGCATTTTATGACCTCTAATAAATGAGAGACATGGTATTTACAAAAAAATTATATCATCTCACCAGCCACAGCACTATTTAAGTGAAATGCAATAACAAGGTGATTGAACTAGTTAAAATAAAGGAAATGTTGACTGGTTACAGCATCTAAAACATTATGAATTCAAATATATATATATATTTGTAGTTCACCATCAAAATTTAAACTGTATATTTGTATTACCACTTTCAATCTTTTAGTATGACATACACTGATTAATTATGTTAAAAAAAGTTCATATCCATGTTATTAGTCAACTACCCACATACACAGACGTGAACAGACAATAGAAATGTATCACAAACGAACGGAACGTTGAAACATCGACTTGTTCGCTCAGAGTTCGGCGCGAATTCGCTTTCAATGTTAACAAAGACAAAGAGTGACGCGCAAAATCATTTCAGATATCGGTATTCCACTCAGAAGTGCGCTAGAAGAACACTTGAGCAAGTGTCCTCGATCACAAAAGAAGTTGTTTGCTGGATTTGAGCACATGGCAGAAGCGATGGAACGCTCGCGTTTAAATGATTCCAATTTAGAATGCCGTGAAATTCGAAATGTGAACGACAACAAACAAGAGCACTTGAGAAACAATACAGGAACCGAAGCTCAGCCTGATTCCGCCCATGCGTTTCATGTCAACTTGCCTGGAGAATGTTAACTTTCTGCGCCGGTCACACAAAATATAAAGTCCATCGACACCACAGAGAGCGGCGAACTGGATTTGGTTACTCACATTGAAGCACGCCGAGCCGTGTTCCGCTGAAGCGCGTCAGTAGTCGTTGCGTTCTGCTGCTCAAACTGCTTCCTCCATCCGCGCTGCGCACATATCACGCCGCACAGCAACGCTACCAAACCCCTTTGCCGTTGCCAAGGCAACAGACCCACTTCAGCCAATCATAACCCCTCCCCTTCGATATCCCCTGGCAACTGCTGCGCGCCATTCCACTCTATTTAATGTGTTTTCACCTTATTTTCCTCCTCCTTAATATGAATTCTCCTCAAATTCTTTGATGAATCGTTTGTTTTCTGATCTTTTTTCCCCCATTTAATCTGTAGCTGAAACTAAATATTTCTTGAACTTAGTACTGAGTTTGATTCACAGTTTAGTTTGGGCTTTTCACATTTGAAATTGTGTAGGCTATATCTAACCCAGTGTTAAAGTAAACCTGAATTATCTTGCTTCATGTTTCAAACTGGGTTATGGGTAAGTAATTAATCCAACATTTTAACATTTTTCTTTCAGATGTAATTATATGCATATGCATACACACACACACACAGTTAAATCCATATATAGTTGGACACTGACACAATTTTCATAATTTCGACTCTGTCTGCCACCAGAATAGAATTAAAATAAAACAATCAAGATGAAATTGTAGTGCAGACTTTAAGTTTTAATTCAAGGGGTTGAACAAAATACAACATAAAATGCTTAGGAATTACAACCATTTTTATACACAGTTCCCCCATTTTCAGGGGCTCAAATGTAATTTGACAAATAAATGTAATCATAAATAAAATTTAAATTTTAATATTTTGTTTAGAATCCTTTGCAGGCAACGACTGCCTGAAGTCTGGAGCTCATGGACGTCAGCAGAGACTGGGTTTCTTCTTTGTGACGCTTTGCCAGGTCTTTACTGCAGCTGACTTCAGTTGTTGTTTGTTTGTGGATCTTTCTGTCTTTAGTTTTGTCTTCAGCGAGTGAAATGCTGCTCAATCGGGTCGAGATCAGGAGATTGCAGAATATTCCACTTTTTTACCTTCAAAAACTCCTGGGTTGCATTTTGGGTCATCGTCCATTTATACTATGAAGCGCCATCCAATCAGCTTTGCTGCATTTGACTGAATCTGGGCAGAGAGTATATCTCTATACACTTCAGAGTTCATCCGGCTGCTTCTGTCTTCTGTCTCATCTTCACTCAACAGCAGTAACCCAGAGCCACTGAAGCCATGCAGCTCATGATCACACTGCTCCATGTTTCACAGATGATGTTTGGATCATGAGCCTTCTCCATACTACTTTCTTCCCGTCATTCTGGTACAGGTTGATCTTAATTTCAGCCGTCCAAAGCATGCTTTTCCAGAAGTGCTCTGGCTTTTCTAGAAGTTTTTTTGGCAAAGTCTAATCTGGCCTTGTTTGCAGCTTGTGGTGAAGCCTCTGTATTTGCTCTGGTGAAGTCTTCTCTTGATTGGACGTCCAGGTCTTTTTATGTTTCTGAGCTCACCAGTGCGGTCTTTTTTCTCAGAATGTACCAAACTGTTGATTTGGCCGCTCCTAATGTTCCTGCTTATCTCTCTCTGATGGATTTGTTTTGTTTTTGAAGTCTAACAATTGTCTGTTTCTCTTGTATGGAGAGATTCTTTGACCTCATGATGTGGTTCACAGCAACAGCCTCCAAATGTAAATGACACACTTAGAAGCAACTCCAGACCTTTTACCTGCTTAATTGATGTAGAAATAACGAAGGAATAGCCCACATCTCTCCATGAAACAGCTTTTGAGTCAACTGTCCAATTACTTATGGTCCCTTGAAAAAGGGGGGAGGTACATATTAAAGAGTTGTAATTCCTTAACCTTTCCTCCAATTGTGATGAGAATATCTTCAAATTAAAGCTCAGAATGTGCACTTTAAGCCCATATTCATTATATCTGTAACTTGAATATGTTTTGGTCAGCAGCTAAAATAATAAAAATTGTGCCTGTGTCCAAATATATATGGACCTAAATACATATATTTCAACAAGTTGCCAAAATTTTTTACTAACACATATATATTTATGTATATATATTTTACGTATTTTTCATTTGTATGTTTCATTTGTTATATATTAAAATATAAATACATATTTAAAAGCATTTAAAAATATTTTTTGTCCTCTGTATATACTGTAAAAAATCAAAAGTTGAGAAAACGTAAAAGTTTAAGGCAACCAGCTTCAGCAGATTTTTGAGTTTTCTCTACTTGTTAATTTCAGTTTATACAACAAAAAGTAGAGAAAACTCAAAAATCTGCTGAAGCTGGTTGCCTTAAACTTTTACGTTTTCTCAACTTTTGATTTTTTACAGCGTATTTCAATCCAAGAAAATATATTCACATATCACATTTGGAAAAAAAAAATATATATATATATTATATATATATATAATAAGCAAGGAACATATTTAACAGTGTTCCAAAAAATTACAATATATATGATAAAAAATAATAAAATGTATTAAATCAGTATAAATGTAGTTTTGATCTCGGCTATCTACATTTGCATTTAGCCTATAGGCTACTGTAAGATCGAAAATGTGTTTTCTTGCCCCATAATACAATAATAATGACAATTTTGAAATATATTTTGGTGTATGAAGATTGAAACTAAAATATATATTTTCTATTTCAAAAAATGTATTAATTATTATATTTATTTTGTTATTTTATTTGATTTAATGAATTTTATTATTATTATTATTATTTTATATATATTTTTTTTTTTTGCCATATGGATAATGATGTGAAGATGAAGTGAAGTGTGTCACTGGTTGTCTGTTCCTTAACAACTAAATAACATTTTTAAACTGCATTGTTAAAAAACACCTTTAGTGTCGCAATTGAAAATAACAAGTGTGAAATGTTGTTTTACTCCAGCTTAAAAATGGCTTTACCCCCAGTTTTAACAAGACAATAACCCAGGGTTAAGTGCAATGTAAAAAACCCTATTGTGAAATGGGTTAGCGAGGTTAAAAGCGCCGTTAACGCCTAAAGTGCTTGTTTAATCAACAGTAAATGACTTTATAAAACAGACCACAGGGTAAATTGGGAAAGTTACTGGAGAGACTGTCACATATTCTAACCTGTAACCTACGTAAGCTTTGAATGAAACATTCTGAGACAGCAACAACTGTAAGATGACCTTGGTGCATGTGCATCTGCCCCATCTCACCAAAGTGCTGTTCTCACACATGGTTGCAAAGGCAGTCGCACAAGACTTCTCTCTCACAGCACGCAAGCGAGCACATCTTACCCTAACAAGGCCTGAAAATGGAGGCAAGGCGGCTGGATTTCCTCTATTAGTGCTACAGGCAAAGAAACCACTGTATTGTTGATTGGCTGATTGATGATAAGGAGGTTTCAAGCACCACTAGCCTAGTACTTACTTGCTATGAAACCCATAGTTTAGTCATAATACCAGGAGATTTGTACCAAGAGCAATTCAGGTCATTGTAACAGCCTGTTCTTATGAAATACGACACTTATCTGCTCGATTAACTGGACGAACAGGATTTCTCAAGTCTTTTGCAGTGGAATACATTCAGACAAACCATTTCTGTTGTTGCCGTTAACGTTAGCCGATGATATGCTGAATCACAAGGATGTCTACAGCCACTTAGGCTCATTAGATAGATAGATAATTGCATCACTGTTAATCGATTACACAGGGCCATTTTATCTCCCAGTTTTGCGTGAGAGGACTACATGTGTGCTGTGTGTGTCTAGACAATGTCAACAACACATTGTCACTTGTAAATGAAATGCTGTGTTTGTGGTAATCTGAAAGAGTTCATCCATTCTTTCAGTTGCAGATGAGTTATTATAGCTATTTCAGAGCAGCTTTTTTCCCTCGCATAAACCTTTGAGTGACCATGATTTTGTAGAATGTGTTCCTGGACATTCACACTGGTCCCAGAACAATTAAAAAAAAGTTAAACTGAATAATTTTTTTAATGTTTTTTAAATTTTATTTCAAGTTGCAAATTATTTATTTTTTTAATTATTATTTACTAATGAAAAATCTTCACACCTGTTATTTAACAAAATATACTATTAAAGTTTTTATTAACATTTTGAATGCATTTTTATTTATATATTTTCCATTTTCATTTTATTGCAAGTTTTTGATATTTTTATTCTTCTTTTTTTATATATATATGTCTAAATAGTGTTTAGCCCTTTTTTCAGTTTAAGTTTCAGTTATTTTAGTACATTAATTTAAACTGTTTCAGCAAATGGCTGAAATAAAATAAGATATTTTATTATATTTTAAAATTTTATTTCAAGTGACAAAAATGTTTTTATTATTAACTCATTATTAATTGTTCCAAACCTCTGTGCTGTTTTTTTTTCAAGTGAACACAAAAATATATATTTTTAAAAATCATTACACCAGTGTTATTTTACTATAAAGAGATGCTTTTATTATTTTAAATTAGTTTATATTTTTATATTTTCCATTTTCATTTTAGTTTTTTTAAAATAGTTTTTATAATTTTTATTTCAGTTTTAGCTTTAGATATTTTAGTACATCCAGATAAACTAAATGAAAATGAGAAATGTTGTTAGCAGAAATAAAATAGGTTTTTAAAATTTCTTTTTAGACACGTTGTGTCAGATTTTAATCAAGAGGACAAACAAACCAGTCACATTTTATGTCTTATTCAACAGCATTGGCTGCACTAAAAATCTTCACAAATTCTCCTTTTGTGTCGACAGATAAAAAACAGCATCCTGTGAAGGTTTGAAACCACATGAGGGTGAGTAAATAATGCTTTAATTTTGGGGTGTGAACTAAAAGAAAAGGATTTTGATCCAAGAACCCTACTAAGCAAAATCAAGCTCACTGAGAAGGAATATTGTTAACAATGGAGTGTCAGAGGACATTGAGTACATGACATCCGCTCACATACATCACGTCCTTGCAGTTTACTGTAGCATCATGTTCCTGATCAGAGCTATTCATAGAGCTAAGAGGCACTTTGAGATGCCCGTTCTCCCACAAGCCCTGCCATAATGCCCAGAGATAATGAAGTTGCAGTACCAGCGGCTGGGAGACAAGATATAGCAATCAGCTCGCCAATGGAGCTGATTGGAGATCAGCCTTTAAAAAGACTTTTACTCTGTGCTGGTCCGCTCTAATCAGATTGAGGAGCTAAAAGACTTGAAGGAGACCCGGTCTGAACAATTGAGTTAAGAAATGTTTTGGTCTGATTCTCTAAGGAAGCTTTTGAGCAATCGTGTAAATAAAATAGAATGGATTTTTCTTTGAGAATAAGAGTAAACGTGGATCATGTTTGTTTAGGAGGTGTTAAGGAGCTGTTTGCCACTGGGCCTGATGTTTGAGCACTATTTGCCATGCTCCTACATCAACATTCTTTGCTGGTAATCGAAATACGTTTCTATCAAACATTCGCAATGTTTTCACTTAATATAGACATAGAAATTAAAATGTTGTTCAGGGTCTAAGACTCACCTTAAAATCTGATTGGTCGATTAGACTGTTGTTCCAAGACCAACAAGCGTGTAGATCCAGGAATGTGTACTATGTTAAAGTCAACATGACCCTATTTAATTTCTAAATATACATGCATGGTTTTATTGTAAATACTTCATAAGTGCATGTTATTCCAAATAAAAAAAATGTAATCACTTATATAATAATTTGCTCTTGCTCAAAAATCTTTCAATTTGGATCTATTCTGGTCTGCAATTTTTCCAATTTCCAATCTTTCCATTTTTTTCTGATACAATAAATTGCCAATTAATGTAAAAAGTAAATGTAAAAATTAAAATGTAAAAAAGTCCCTGTATTTTTTCACTGAAAATCCCATTTCATTCAGAAATACAACAAATTATTGGAGTAAAATAGGCTGCATGTTGACTTGAAGTATATTTGAGCAGTTGGACATGTACAAAGGATTAGAAGTAAAAAAAGAATAAAGGAACTGTTCTCTGTACAACTTGTTGCCTTACTAATATTTAGTTTATTACGTATTTTTCATTATTATTTTTTACATTCATCTTATTTTACCACCTACTATATATTTATATTTAAGTGGCTGACCAAGTTTACATTTCACTGCAAGTTGTATCCTGTATATAACTGTGAATGTGACAATTAAAAATCTTGAATATTGAGACTAAAAGTATATATATATATATATATGTGTGTGTGTGTGTGTGTGTGTGTGTTATTCCATATTATATATAAACAATATTAATAATAATATATTTTGTTTTCATGATTATTTCTTATGTTCAAATCTCATTTTACCATTTTAATCCATCTAAATAGCTGACCAGATTTACACTTCACAGCAGGTTGTATCCTGTATATAACTGTGTATGAGACAAACAAAAATCTTTAATCTCAAAACTGAAAGTGAAAGGAAAGGAAAGGACATAGGTGCACCATAGATGAAGTGAGCCAGGGTCGATAATTGGGTGGACGGTGTGTAAGGGTGTGTCCATGCAGTCTGTGAGTGGGCGGTGTGCATGTGTGTGTGTGTGTGTGTGTGTGCGTGTGTTTGTGTTTGTGTAGTGGTCAGATACCCTGCTGCTTTTATAGCCCATAAATCTGAGCAGGCCAGCGGCTGCTGTAGTCAGCTCACTGAGAGCCTTTCATGCAGAAAATGAATCAGACCATTTGAAAGTAAGCGCAAACACCTCACTTTCACGCACACACACTGCATGTCTGCCCCAGCCAATACACAGGCACTCCACTCCATTCCAGCCGGCTTTAAGCTAATAAAACACTCCATTAATGACGAGCATAGTTTGTTCACAAGATACTTCCATCTCGCTTTCCATGATAGACGTTCTTGCTCTCGCGCACACACGGAACACGCTTGTTGCTGTACTTAATCAAAACGAGCTGTGACACCGTATCTGGCAGTGGAGGGTTATTGAATTAAAGCAGCTCTTTAATGTACTCTAGTCTGCAAACCCATCTCTGCAGTCTTCAATATCGCATTAAAGTGAGACGCCTTTCCGTAATTTTATCATCTCACATGCAAACTTGCTTGACCTACACGCCATCCGGAAGAAATCAGCATTTATGCTTTTCCTATTTCTGCTTCCACACTACTGAGTACAATCACCTTCATCTCTCTCTGATCAAAAATAATGTATCACAAAAGGATAGACTAAGTTATGCTTGCCTGTGCATAAGTCGCTGCCATGGTACTAGAGTGTTCTGCGTAGGTGCTAGGGCATCTGGTTGCCAGGATGTTGTTGTGCAGTTGCTAGGGTGTTTTGGGTAGCTGCCAGGGTGTTACTAGTTGCTAGAGTGTTTTGGTGGTTGCCATGGTGTTGCTATGCAGTTGCTAGGTTGTTTTGGGTGGTTCACAAAGTGTTACTAGTTTCTAGAGTGTTTTAGGAAGTTGCCAGGGTGTTGTTATGCAGTTGCTAGGGTGTTTTGGGAGGTTGCCAGGGTGTTTCTATGCAGTTGCTAGATGTTTTGAGTGTTTCCCAGAGTGTTACTAGTTGCCAGAGTGTTTTGGGAGATTGCCAAGGTGTTGCTATGCAGTTGCTAGGGTGTGGGTGGTTGCCAGAGTATTGCTATGCAGTTGCTAGGGTGTTTTAGGAAGTTGCCAGGGTGTTGTTATGCAGTTGCTAGGGTGTTTTGGGAGGTTGCCAGGGTGTTTCATGCAGTTGCTAGATGTTTTGAGTGTTTCCCAGAGTGTTACTAGTTGCCAGAGTGTTTTGGGAGATTGCCAAGGTGTTGCTATGCAGTTGCTAGGGTGTGGGTGGTTGCCAGAGTATTGCTATGCAGTTGCTAGGGTGTTTTAGGTGGTTGCAAAGGTGCTACTATGCAGTAGATAAGATGTCACTATGGGTGTTTTGGGTGGTTGCCAGTGTTGCTATGTAGCTGCCAAAGCATTACTATGCCGTTTAACATATTGTTTTGGCTGGTTGCTAAGGTATTACTATGCAGTTGCTGAGGTGCCTCTGTCTCTGTGGGGCCAAAACATCTCAACTCCATATTTAGGATTCAAATTCAATGTTTGTAAAATACTTAGTCAACACACAATGTATGTCTCACTCAAATGAAAATCCAGCAAAACACATGAGCCTTCCCTGTCAGGCAGTTTATGAGCATTTACATAGATAAAGGTGTAAGGGCAGCCAAACCGGGTAAACAAGAACTATTTGCATTCACCTGAGGGCAAGTGCCGACTAACTGTGGCACTCCCATCAGCCATCTGCTTTTCTTTTCTTGTCTTTCTAAAAATAAACACCATATGATGTCAGTTTTCATCTTATTGTCCTGTACATTATGGCTTGACATAGTGTGTAATATAGCACTTAAAATATTGATTCTGCTTGGATGATTTTTGGAAAGAATATTATTACTAAAAATGATCTTTTCAAGAAATGCACAAATACACACACACACACATATAAAACAGAGACGCACTTGAGTGACGCACTTGAGTGACGCCCAATGCTGGGTAGTAACTGATTACTGTAATCTGTATTACGTAATCAGATTCCAAAAATGAAGTACTTGTAATTTGATTAAATTACATTTTAAAATACTTGAAAACAGACGACAGTTACTTTTTTATTGATTACATGGTTACACTGGTTATTCACAAAATAGCAATGAATTATTTATCATTTATGCATTCTAACTAATTCCTGTTTTTCAGCTTTTAAATGTTCCTTTTTAAAATAGCCTGCTACTTATATACATTCAGAAAATCTTCCAGTTTTAAGTCTTTTCTCAACATTTCAACATTGCATCAACTTCTAATGAACAAATACATTTTTATTTGAATTATCACTATTTATTTGAATGTACTACTATGTTTTTTGGGAAGCTTTTTTCTTTCAAACACAAATTCATGTTATTTCTTATTTACATGTGATACAGGCATTCTCAAACTTTTTATTTATTTCACCTAATATTAATTGGAATTCCCCCCTGAGATTTTAAGGTAATAAATTAATAATTAAGTAATTTGCCCATTCACAGTTCTGTGACATAGTTAATAGTCACATGACATGCAGGTAAACAAATTAAATATGTAATTTTTAAATTGTAAAAATGTACTTTAATGTAATTGTTCATTTAAAATGATTTATTTTAATTTTACATTTTTATGATTTAATTAATTATTAGCTTTTCATTAAACTTACGAACCCCCTGCAGTTTCTATAAGAACCCCAGTTTAGGAAACCTTTACATAATGTTTAATGCACTTCATTATGTTAACAGCAAATGTAATATATTTTCTTTCTCTTTGCATTTTTATATCAATATGGAACAAGTTTATCCTATTTAAATCAATATGATAAACAAGTTAGCTCAAAAGTAATCTAAAAGTAATCTGATTATATTACCTAAAATGCGTAATGTAATGGATTACGTTACTAACTATAATTTTTGTCATGCAATTTGGAATCGGTAACTAATTACAATTTTCAAGTAATCTGCCCAGCTATAGACCATCGAATCTCGACTCAAGCAGTTTGCTTTGCGGCTCACGGCATTAACAGGCTCTCTGTTCCTCCAGATGTGAAGTGTGGAAGGATCTCCACGGGTGGCGTTTGTCTGACACAGAGAGCCTTATTAAACACTGTGACAGTGGAGTGTGTTTGCTTACAGAATCCCCGTGTTTGACAGCCCTTTGTGTGCGTCGGGCCTTTATGAAATGTGTCAACAGCTCCTGCTTGACTCTTATCTGGCTGATAGACACATGACGGTAATAAAACACTCGACATGCAGCACAAAAGACGCAGAAGCTACGGTGCAATTAACCCACGGTCTGGGTTTGATTTGGCCTACATATACAGAATAAATAAACAATTTTTAGTCATATTGGTGCTGGTTAGTGACATATAGACTTGCTCTTAAAGGTTATAAAGCAATATAATAAGATGAAAGTGTAAACATGTAGATGAATGATGTATTAAACCTGCTATATATCTTGTGAAATAAGCAGTAATTGATTACATGCAGTGCTGGGTAGATTACTTACAAATTGTAATCCGTTACTGATTCCAAATTACATGACAAAAATTGTAGATAGTAATGTTATCCATTACATTACACATTTTAGGTAATATAATCAGACTATTTTTAGATTACTTTTGACCTATCTCACATTGACCGTTTTTCACATTGATTTGAATAAGATAATTAATTGTTTATGATTTAATTAATTATTAGCTTTTCATTAAACTCACAAACCCCTTGCAGTTCCTTCATGACCCCAGTTTGGAAAAACTTGACGTAATATAATGTTTAATGCACTTCATTATGTTAACAACAAATGTAATATATTTTATTCCTCTTTGTATTTTTATATTAATATGGTACAAGATTATAGGTAGGTCAAAAGTAATCTAAAAGCAATCAAAAAGTAGTCTGATTATATTACCTAAAATGTGTAATGTAATGGATTACGTTACTAACTACAATTTTTGTCATGTAATCTGGAATCAGTAACGGACCACAATTTGTAATAAATCTATACTGGACATAAGGACGGTGCAAGAGTGAAAAATTAAATAATAACATAATGTGACAAATACATCCTGCACATTGTGACTTGATTAAATACCGTCCCTTTAAGACGTTATGACTCAAACTTGTTCACTTTTCACTTAATTAACTTCCAAAGGTGCTCATTGGCCTGTATGAAACAACCATTACTGAAGAAAAACAGAATTTACGGAGGCAATAAAACAACACAGGATCAATAGGCTGATCTGATTTGCTCCTCCAAACAGTGTATTGTGTTTCAGTCCTGCTGAGAAAGGCTTTTGTTTGATGAACTGGCTGCTTTTCAAGTGAGACACCAAAACAAAAGATCAACCCAGACGTTTAAACACAGACTCATAAATGACTGTGATATCACAGACTGTGATTCAGTGAAACCTTTCTTTTCCTTTGAGTCATTTTTCATCTTATTTCAGAGATGATCGTTTCTGGTATTAACATGTAAATGATAAATGGGAGGAAAAAACATAGAATAACATTCAAGTAGGGATTTAAAGACCAGAATTGGGAGTGGCTCTTTTGATACACATAATAGAACACCTTAGCAACACCATAGAAAAGCCCTAGCAACGATCTTGCATTGTGGTAGTTGGCAACCACCCATAATGCCCTGAGCAACCAAACAGCAATATGCTGAAACCAATCAGAACACTTTAGCAACTGCATAGATATGCCCTAGCAATCTTGCATTGTGTGAGCAGTTAAAACTATTCAAAATTCCTTAGCAACTCCCTAGCAGCCACATAGCAACACCCTAGAAACCAAATTGCAACCTACTAAAATCAATCAGAACACTTTAGCAACAGATAGAAATGCCCTAGCAACCATCTTGGACCGTGGCAGCCAGTTTAAAACTACTCTGAATTCTTTAACAACTCTATAGCAACGCCCTAGCAACCACATAGCTACACCCAAAAAACAAACAAATTGCAACATACTCTACACTGCCCTAAAACCAGAAAACCTCTTTAGCAACCATTTTGCACTGTGGCATCAAGTTAGCAACCACCCAAAATGATCTAGCAACTGCATAGAAACGCCTTAGAAACCAAATTCCAACATACTAAAACCAATCAGAACACTTAAGCAACAGATAGAAATGACTTGGCAACCATCTTGCTTTGTGGGAGCCAGTTAAAATCTATTCCGGGTACCTTAGCAACTCCATAGCAACGCCCAAGAAACCACATAGCAACACCCTAGAAACAAAATTGCAACATACTAAAATCAATCAGAACACCTTAGCAACTGATAAAAATGCGCTAGCAACAATCTTGCATTGTGGCAGCCAGTTTAAAAGTATTCTGAATTCCTTAGCAACGCCCTAGCAACCGCATAGCAACACCTTACACCTTTCACGTTTCACCTTAAAACCAGAACACCTTAACAACTGCACAGAATTTCTTTAGTAACCATTTTGCATTGTGGTATCCAGTTAACAACCATCCAGAGTGCCCTAGCAACCACATAGAACACCTTAGCAACCACCTAGCAGAGCACAGTAAGTAGCGCAGAGATTTTCTTGAGGAGCTGTGGTTTGTGGGACCGTCAGTGGTGTTTGGTGGAGCGGAGCAGTGCTGTTCATGTTCCCCTCCCCCACAGCCTCAGGCACAAGTGCACTCTTGTGTTGCGGGACAATGGTGATGCTGTGAGCCGCTACTGTCTGTCACTGGCACCATCAGCCCCGGCGTGGGCCGCAGCACATGCTAAAGCTGCCACCAGTCTTCTGATGGAGAACTTCACACCCCACACAACTCCACACACCACCAACAAACCAGTCCAAATATCACGTGTGCGTGTACATGGGAATGTACTCTATAGTGAGAAGTCTACTTCATTTCTCAATTGTTTCTACTTAATTTAATGTGCTTTAAGATATATTTATTCCTATTTTAACTTTTTTTTTAATATGTTTTGTTTAAACTTTTGAAAACAATAAAGAAAGACCAGAAAATATTCTTTCAAGAAGAGTTGTGATATGACAAGTGTATAAAACAATACTTTAAAACATGAACTTAATTAAAACATTAATATAAATTCATATTTTAACTGCATGTCAATAATTTGAGTATTTTATTTCTCCAAAGGAATTTTAGGAGAAACCTTTTATTAAACATAATATTATTAAAGAGTTTGTAAGTTCGTCAACTAAAAGTTTAATGACTGTATATTTACAAACCTAACCGAATGAACCAAAGGAATATGGCAGAGACAACGTTGATACTTAAATGATATATAATTGAGAACTTATTTAACTGCCCAAAGAAAAATCACTAACGAGAAGTCTTTAATTTCTCAATGATCTCTCCTTAATTTAATGTGTTAACATATTTTTGTGCCTTAACATATGATAAATATCTATTATTTTATTTCATTTTTATTTTAACTATTTTCCATAAAGGAAATATTCAAAATATACTGCATCTTTTTTCAGTACAAATGCCTCATCTAAACTTTTGAAAACAATAAATAAAGAGTAAAAAAAGGTCTTTCAAAACCAAATGATATTTAATTTTCTTAATTTTTCTACTTTAATTTGTTTAAATACTTTATTTTTGTGCTTTAACACATTTATGTCAATTTGTTATTTTTTATATTATTTTATTTATTTATTACTATTTTTATAAAGGAAAAAGGAAATATTCAAAATATAATCGAAATATTATGTACTGAATGTAACGGAAATATTAAAGATATAATGCATCTTTATTTGTATATATGCTTTGTCTAAACTTTTGAAAACAATAAATGACAAGTAGAAAAAGTTCTTTCAAGACCAAATGATCTAACCTGTGCTATATGCAAAGCATATAAAACAATAATAAAAATAAATAAATTTTCTAATTCATTTTCTCTCACATGTCAACAACTGACCATTTTTAAGTCTACTTTTACTTTTCCAAAGGAATTTTAGGAGAAACCTTTTATTAAACATAGTAGTATTGAAGATGGAGGAATTGAAAAAGACAGAGTTTGTCAAGTAAAAAATAAAGTCTCCAGAGCTCTCAGAGAGCCACTTCTGAGCAACAAAACGAAGAACTTTAGACTTGTAGTAAAATAAATGAGAAAATACCAATCATGCCTATCACTGCATGTATGTGTGTTTTAAGGTGAAGTGCAAATGTAAGTGTGAAAATGTACAGTAGGGTGAACACACACACAGACCTGAATGAGGCGCAGATGTGTTGATGAGTGTGTTTTCCTCATGGCTGGGTGTGTGTGACCCTTCGCCTGCAGGGGAACTGGTCTGCGAG
Source organism: Onychostoma macrolepis (assembly GCF_012432095.1). Lineage (NCBI taxonomy): Eukaryota > Metazoa > Chordata > Actinopteri > Cypriniformes > Cyprinidae > Onychostoma > Onychostoma macrolepis. The sequence goes on along the minus strand of NC_081167.1, from coordinate 29,275,933 downwards.
TGTGTGTGTGTGTGAGGAACGCGTGCCGCCTCGCTGAGCAGTGCCTAATGAAGCGAGGATTGTGTCCGTAGGGCAGACGGGCCTCGTGTTCCTACGCAACCAGGAGTCATGGGGAGGTGGTGAGACAGCGAAACGGGCTACGACTGCTGCTGCTGCTTCTCCATATCAACACACACTTCTGCTGCCGCCAACCCCAACACATTCTTTCTCATGCTTTTCTAGTCACTTTCCTCTCTTTTTCCTTTCAACTTCTTGCAGACACTTGATTTGAGCAAACTTCGAACTCTAAGTATTGCATGCATGCAACACCCTAGCAACCACCTAATGCCCTAGCAACTATAATGGACACTCCAGCAACTGGACATCCTGGCACTGTGGTGGCGAGTTTTGTGTTGACGAACACCATTTCCTAAATTCTAGACCAGGATGCAATGCTGTTATTGGTAACTAAAACTATTGCGTTAAAAAATAGCTTTGATTAATTTAACGTCTTAACTGTCACCGTCCCCTCTGTGGGACGCCTATGTTTACTTCACTATTTTACAATTAAATTCTAATCTAATCATGATAAACTATATATCATTGGAAAGGTCTACGACTCCTAAATAGGTATTTTTCCACTTTTTCTGTTAAAAAATTATGTAGGAAAAGTAATAGATTAATTTATGACTAGAGTGGACCTGAAAAATCTACATCACAACAGGAGTTCTGACCTTTGTCACAGAAAGTCTTCTTAGTTGCCTTTTTCTCTATCACGCTTTAGAAATAATAAGGAATTATATATAAGTTGAAAACTTAAAATCTCAAAATTCATCCTTTGAAACCCATTTTAAAATCAGACATTGCATTACCATGGAAATCAAAATCATGTTACAAAATGTTTTCATTCATGAATTATAAAAATTTAAGTTTGGATAGTGCACTATAATGTCTATGTTCAAAACTGTGAGTGACAGTTAAGGGGTTAAATGAAGCTGAAATAAAACAACATATAAATATTAGATGAAAACTTAAACTTAAAAAACTTAAATGTCACAAAAATAAACAAAAATTTGAAATTAAATTAAAAATAAGTTTAAATTAAAGTACATAAATGACTTTATGTGGTTTTACTTTTAATTTTTGAGGTTCAATTAAAGCACTAAAAAGCACATAACAAAACTACTTAAACTTCAAATAAAATTAAAATGAAAACTGAAAATATAAAAATAAAAGATAATTTAAAATATTAATAAATACTAAAATAGTTTAGAAATATTAGCTACTAAAATAATATTGTAGACAAACACTTCATAACTTAAAAAACTTAAAAATGAAAATTAGACATTTTAAAAATAAGGGGAAGTAGGCTACTAAAACTTGAGAGAGAAAAAACAGCTAAATAAAAAAAAGTAATAACAATTTAATTAAAAGAAAATTAAAACTAAAAATATAAAAATAAAAGCTAATTCACAATATTTATAAATATTATAATAGTATAAATACTAAATGTCCAAATACTACTGTAATAACACTGGTGGAAGAATACTACATTTCCCAGAATGCATTGTTGCATATCCAAGGCTCAAAATACCAGCTTGTCAGAATGCATTGCAGTGAAGTGTGAAAGTGAAAGTGAATTCATTAACACATACATTCACAACAATATTATTTTTGTTTGATAATATTCACAAATAACATGAGTGGTATGCAATACTTTCAATTCAAATTCACAATTAGTTCTTCGATTCTGCATTTTGCACAACTGCTTTAAATAGTTAAGAAATGGCTCAGAAAAACACATTTCAAAACAGCACAAATGTAAAGCTGGTGGTTTTTTACAGTATCACTGGCTTCAGCCCACATGATAGACTCCCATATGCCTGATTCACACTCCAGTCCTTCACTATCTCGAGGGCTTTGATCAGCATATGTGTGTCTCCCTCCTAAATGCTCTGGGACAGTCTGAGGAGGTCAAGAAGTGACCCAGTAATGGCCAGTCTGTCATCATGATCCTTCTGCTCTGGCAAACTCACATCCAGTAAAGAGCAGCCAATATTACTGAAATATTCTGAACCAACAAAAGTATTATCTGAATGCACATTTGAACTGTTTTCCCATTTGATATGCCACAAAATGCCCTTATATGAAACTATTAAAACTGGCATATTAGTGCCTTCCAGAAGTCCATATAAGAAATATAAATCACAAATGAGGTCTCTTTAATATCTCAATTAGTACATTAACAGAGTAACCGGCATTGCATTCTGGGAAATGTAGTGTTTTTCCACCCTAGGTCAAAAAAGTGAATTTATTAGATATGATGGAATTTATAAACTAAAATATGTCTAAATATATAAAATAAAATTACACCAAATCTACCTGTCAGGCTTATTATTAAAACATGAAACTTGAAATTCTGTAAACCCTATAAATTTGAAAAGCAGTTTCTACACTGTTAAAAAATGTCTCACAAACTTTTAGCCTTATATACTGAATCTCGTTCAAATTTTTAATCTCACATATCCCAGAAAAATGTTGTTGAAATTGGTTAAATTATTGGAACTTCCTCGGATCTCACAGATGGATAAAGAATCTTTGGAGGCCCCATTAAGTTTGGAGGAGCTGCACGTCTCTCTAAAAAGCCTTCAAAAGGGCAAATCGCCAGGTCTAGATGGTCTCCCCCCTGAATTATATTTAGAAATTTGGGATTTGGTAGGGACACTTATGCTTAATTCATTTAATTTTGCAATTGAACATGGGGTATTTCATAGAGATCAAAAAACATCACTGATGTCATTACTTCTTAAAAAAGGGAAAGACCCATTAGATTGTTCCAGCTACAGACTGATTTCGCTTATCCCATGTGATCTTAAAATCTATGCTAAAGTTTTTGCTTTTCGTATGGAGAAGGTAATTCATAGTTTGATCAAAGAGGACCAAACTGGTTTCATCAAGGGGCGCAATGCATCTGACAATATGCGTCGACTCTTTCATATTCTTGACTTTGCAGACTCTCGTCCGACCCCTTGTGCGGTCTTTTCACTTGATGCAGAAAAAGCCTTTGACAGGCTAGAGTGGAACTATATGTGGGCAGTTCTGCAATGTTTCGGCTTCGGTGAACACTTCATTTCTATGATTAAGACATTATACCACTCACCTGCAGCATCAGTCATAACTGGTAATATTATTTCCCCCCCATTCCCTTTGCAGCGGGGAACAAGGCAGGGATGTCCGCTTTCGCCCTTATTGTTTTGTCTATCTCTTGAACCCTTAGCACAAGCCATCAGGAAATCTGAAGTATCGATTAAGATTCATGATCATAATCATAGTATTTCATTATACGCTGATGACATTATTCTATATTTAGACCACTTTGATGTTTCAGTCTCTAGTATAATTAAGGAATTTGATCATTTTAGTAGCTTATCAGGATATAAAATAAATTGGAGCAAATCTGCTTTAATGCCAATTAACAATGTTAAAGTTAATTCTTCTATTCCCTCATTTATCCCTATTAAGGAATCTTTCATCTATTTGGGCATTACCATACATTAAAACATTCATAAGATTGCCAGAGACAATTTTAATAATATTTTAGTTAAGGTCAAAAATGACATTCAAAGATGGAAGAATCTTAAAGTCTCTCTTCAAGGAAGAATCTCCACTGTTAAGATGAATTTGTTACCTCGATTTAATTTTTTTTTCTCTATGCTACCACTTTCTCCCCCTCCAGGTTACTTTAAGGAGATCAACTCCATACTTTCTCAATTTATCTGGAATGATAAATGCCCCAGAATTAAGCTTACCACATTACAACTTCCTAATAGCGCAGGAGGACTGGCTGTACCAAATTTTGAACTGTATTATTGGTCGTTCCAGCTTAAGGCTCTTCATAATTGGGTTGATCCTCAATCTACAGTTTCTTGGAGAGTGATTGAAGCTGACAAGGTTAAACCAAATAGACTCCAAGATATGTTATTTACTGGCACAGGAAAAAAAGGGGATAATTATAAATTTGGTCCGGTTGTGGCCAACTCTATTAAAATCTGGAAAACGGTGGAACGTCTGATAGGAGGAACCTTCAAATTTTGTAATAGTACACCTTTATGGCACAATTTTAATTTTGTATGCGGAAATCGTCCATTTGTCCAACCCTCTTGGTCCTCTTTGGGTGTAAACACATGCGGTGATATATATGATAACCAGGGCTTATGTTCATTTCAGACATTAAGAACCAAATTTTGTCTACCAGCATCCGCATATTTTGTCTTTCTTCAATTACGTTCTGCTCTCAAAGCGTATGGAGTTCCTTGGGCATCTCCCATCTCCTCTCATCCTATGCAAGATTGGATTGCACCATCTGTTGGTCGGCCGTCTGTTTCTTTAATATATAATAAGATTATTGATTGCATTACAAAACCTCTTTCTATTAAAACTATTTGGAATAGGGAATTATCTGACCTTAATTTGTCTGTCGACTGGGAGAGAGTGTGGTCTAATCTCAGTTTAACATCTAAAAATCTGGCTCATCGTCTTATTCACTTCAAAGTCATTCATAGAGCATACATAACTCCTTACAAAAGATTTAAAATGAAACTACAACCGAATCTCAACTGCCATATATGTAATACTACATCATCAGGTACTTTTCTGCATATGTTTTGGGAATGTCCTGTCGTCATCAGTCTATGGACACATGTAAACCTGGTTCTATCATCCTTACTGCATATTGATTGGTCTGTTAATCCAAGTTTGTGTCTTCTTAATGATGATTCTGGCCTCTGTATAACTTCAATGCAAAAGAGAATGTTGTTTGCTGGTTTTACAGCTGCAAAGAAGACAATAATACAAAACTGGTTGACACCGCATATGTGTGGAAAAACATATTGGATCCGTAGCCTCCTACAAATAGTGACTTGTGAATGTACAACAGCACGAATCAATGGGGCCAAGCCTTCTACCATTGATGCTTGGCAGTGCTTTCTCTTTGATATACGTGACTGTATAAAGGAGTGACTTTTATGTTTTTCTTGTCCTTCCCTCTCTCCCTCCCTTTGACTGGACTTTGAGATATTGAGTATGTGTCTGTTGTTTTTTTTGTTTTGTTTTTTTATTATTTTGTATTTTTTTATTTATTTATTATTAATTTTTTTTGGATGTTATGTATGAAAAATAAAAAATGTTGATAACAAAAAAAAAAATTGGTTAAATTATTTTGTTAATTAGGTTTTTATTATTGGTTAAATTATTTTGTTAATTGGGTTTTTATTATAAATTGTTTATTATTTTATTATTAATTTTATTATTAACATATTTTTAATCTCTTTTTCCTGATTAAATAAGGGTATTATTTATTGAGTTAATGTAATGGAAAAACATGTTGCCATGACTTATTGATCAAATTCAATTCATATCCAGGAATCCATTGAAAACTGCAGAAGAGCCCTGATCTCAGTGTCTCAAGTGTTGCTCAGTCTGTGATCAAAATATTTTTTCACAAATTCTCCTAAAACCATATTATCTTTACATTCATTATATAACATATACATGCTGTAAAGCCAAACTGTGAAATTTCACTGAAATATTACTGAAAGTTATAGAAACAACGTTAGCTGAACTCAAAATCTGATTACATAAATTTATTAGAATGTCACTTTAATATTTTTATAATACTTTAATTTAGTCAATATTTTAATTAAAATTGCAATTTCTATATGTAATGTTTCAGTTAATATATATTTTAATTAAAAAATCTAAATTGTAAGTTCAACTTTTTTCAATCTTCGAGTTTGTTAACTTTAAAAATTGGATGTAAATTAGTGCCTCAATTTTTGAGTTATGCCAACTTATTATTTATATATATATATATATATATATATATATATATATACACACACACACACACACACATACAGTATATATACATACATACAGTATATATATATATATATATATATACACTGTATACACACACACACACATATATATATACATATATACTGTATATATACATACACATATATGAAATAATAATTATAAAAGTCTGAAAATGGTAATAGTTATAACAACACTATTATTATTGCAATTTCAATATGTAATATTTCAATTAATATATTTTGTATTAAAAATCAAAATGGGAAGTTCAACAAACATAATCTTCAAGTTTGTTAACTTATTACCTCACTTTTTGAGTTATGTCAACTTATTATTCTTATATACATTAAATAATAATTATAATTAATTATTAAATAATAATTATAATAGCAAAAATATAGTCACATAAAAATGCACAATGTCAAAGTAATTTGTTTTTAAATGTTGTAACTCATTAAAAGTCTGAAAATAGTAGTAGTAATAATAATAATTATTACTATTAGAAATATTATTCCTCTAAAAACATAATTTGTTGGTAAAAGTCATAACTAATTAAAAGCTTTAAACTAGTAATAATAATTAGATATTAGGGTTTACAGTGTTCTGTATTCTTACTGTATGCCAACATTTTTATTTCTGAGACAAAGCAGATCATTACTCCAAGATACTTCCTTCCAAGAGTTACGAAAGAGCAACCTGTGAGCAATAACGTCTTACTCTGGGTGTAAGTGTGTCTGTTCTCAGATCAGTGTTACGGTTGAGGGATGAAGCGGTGCGGTCAGTGCTGTTCTATTCTTAGTGTTCGCTGAGACTCGGCTGGGCAGGAGAAGGTGCGAGAATCTGCTGCCAGCTCCCACCGCGCTGATCAAACCGGCGGGGCCCATCAGCCATCTGTCCCCGAGATACAGAGCCCCGAGAGCAGCAGCAAGGGCCCGCTAACACTCCTGCTGAACGGAGGGGGCTCGTTCTCCTAGCAACCTGCCCTTCTTTTACATGTGTTTCAGGGGGTGCAGTGTCCTTATGGCAGGCCTCGCTCGCTCTCACTGTCCTATTTATGGTAATGAGCCATCTGCCCTTTCTGCAGTGCTCGAGGGGAGTGTCTGTGACGGGACAGGCCAGGGGTCCCGGGACGTTCGCCGCTGTAGTGCTCATGTCTGTCTTTTAGCACTTAGCAGACGGACTTGTTGATTCACTGGAAATGGAGGTAAATGAGCCGTGATGTGATGCTCGTTGTGTCCAGACCCATTCATTTATTTGAAAAAATTAAAAATGCAATTCATACAGACCATGACTTAAATACACCTCTTTTATCAGGAGTTTCACATTCACTCAGTTGTCTGCGTTTCAGAACTCCAAATCAGTTACATCGCAAAATGATTCACATATATTCAGATCGCATTACAAATAATTTGATCCAGATCGGGAGTTCAAAGTACATATCGCAAATCATTTGATTCAGATCGGGACTTTGGAGTGCGGATCGCGAATTGTTTGTTTCAGATCGGGACTTCGGAGCACATATCACAAACCATCGTTTCAGATCGGGATTTTATAGCACGTATCACAAATCTTTCAATTTGTGCGTATCGCAAATCATTTGATTCAGATCAGAATTTCGGAGTGGGTTTATGAATCATTCAAATCGGGACTTCAGAGCACATATCACAAATCACTTGATTCAGATCGGGACTTCAGAGTGTGTATCAAAAATCGTTTGATTCAGATCGGGACTTCAGAGTGTGTATCGAAAATCGTTTGATTCAGATCGGCACTTCAGAGTGTGTATCGAAAATCGTTTGATTCAGATCGGGACTTCGGAGCGCATATCACAAATCATTTGATTCAAATCGGGACTTCAGAGTGTGTATCGAAAATCGTTTGATTCAGATCGGGACTTCGGAGCGCATATCACAAATCACAAAAGGTCACTTAAAATGAGATTGGATGAACCAATTGCCAAACCAAGTGAATGAATCTTTCTCAGAAGAGTGACAAAACACCAACTCATTTCAATGTCTGATTTATAATTACGTAAGCTTTTTGTGAAATTTAGATTAACTCATGTTGCTTGACCTCTACATATTTAAGTGTGCGTGTGTGTGTGTGTGTGGGGGGGGGGTGTTATGTCCCCACCAATGTCAAAATCAAACCTACACCCTTGAATGTGTGTAAATATATATAAATATAAAAAATTATATAATTTATTATTATTTTTTTTTAATTATAATTGCAAAAAGATGATTATGCCAGGCTTTGTACTACATTACTACATTATCTGTGTATGTATGTGTATGTCTGTGTGATATTACAACAACTTACAAGAACTTTAAAATAACTCTTATATAATGGATCTTTTACATTTCTCTATAACAGTAAATTTTGTCTTTATCGTAATCTGAAACTTTCTTATTTCTCTCTGACACAGAAGCAGAGCTTTAGTCCTTGAGTAACATCCTTTGACTCCCAGCATGCACCCTGGCCTGAGTGTTTGCATGTGTGTGGGCCGCAGTATGACACACTCGCAGTGTGTGACGGGGAGGTGTGAAGGTAAACTGTGAGATGTTGTTGTACCGAGCTTGTGTGTATAATGTGCTGGTTATGAGTGTGTATCAATGAAGCACCAGATCTACACTAGACTACAAGTGATGACCAACACAGAACCAGAACTGTGCAAAAGTAACAAAAATGCCCGTAAAATCAAATAAAAATAAATTTCTATATTCGTTGATAAAAATACATTTATTAATATTACCACAAACTACATAGGCCCAATTATGTGCAAAATTAGTCACAGATCTGTTAATGGGTAAATAAAAAATAACATAGTGTCAGATTAAGGAACAAAAATAAAATAATATCTATTTTAATTATTATAATTATTTTAAGTATTTTATTAAATTCACTTATATATAATATATTATATTATATATAAATTCAAAATAATAAACATTTAGTTTAGATATTTATAGAATGTTTATTGTATAATATTAAAATATAATAAATTATGCAGATTTTAAATATACTGTATATATATATATATATATATATGGGAACATATGAACATAAATTTCCTGTTTTCCATCCTCACATGAAAGAAAAATATTTTTGATATAGAATATTTATTTATTAATATTTATTTTTAATTCTTATAATTATTTATTGTTTATTAATTTATTATGAATAAATTTGTTTATGAATTTGTGTGTGTGTGTACAGTATATATATATATATATATATATGCAGGTAATAATAAAACAATAAATAAATAATGAATTTGTATGTGTGTGTGATGTATATATTTATTTATTTATTTATATAAAAATGATGATTCTAATGAATTGAGACATGAGCAGAAGCAAAATGTGCTGTTTTCCATCCTCACTAGCAGCTTCTCTCAGACTGTATGAGAAAGTCTCTTGGCGTCGTGCTGACGCTGAACTCATTACTATGGCAACTGATGTAGATACATGGGATGTTGGCTATACTGAACAAACGGATCCGATTTCATCACTAGCAAAGTAACAGTGCAGACAGTCAGTCTTGAAGATCAGAAATGAACAGCAAATGGCTTTGGGTGCAGGTTTGCATCTTTGCTCATTTTACACACTAGCGTGTCACACGTCATTCGGATCATTAGTGACAGTCAGACAAGACCGAACGTCTCTGTGAGCAGCTGTGCACACATTACTAAAACACAATCAAATCAGCAAATATCAGTCCTCCGACGTCTGACATAAAACACATCTCACATCTCACTATCTTCAGTAAGGAAAATGGCTTCCTGTGACTGAAACACACCGATGTGTTGCCACTAAGTGAAGAAACCGATAGCTGAACGTTACGAATACAACTTAAGCCAAAAATCTAGTGAAATCTATATTCAGTTTGCTCAAACACTTTGTAACACAACATTGCACTGAACTGAATGTCATTAAAATAAAATAAAAAATAAAAACAAATAAATACATTTTTAATAATAAATACATTTAAAAAAATTCTTAAAATAAGAATGCGTTAAATTGATCAAAAGTGACAGAAAAGGCATTTATAATGTTACAAAAGATTTCTATTTCAAATAAATGATGCTCTTTTGAACTTTCTATTCATCAGTGAATCCTAAATAAAACTTTTTCCACAAAAATATGATGCAGCACAACTGTTTTCAACATTGATAATAATCAGAAATGTTTCTTGAGCAGCAGATCAGCATATTAGAATGATTTCTGAAGATCATGTGACACTGAAGACTGCAGTAATGATGCTGAAAATTCAGCTTTGATCACGGGAATAAATTACATTTTACAATATATTCACATAGAAAACTTATTGTAAAATGTAATAATATTTCACAATATTCCTGGTTTTACTGGAATCTTTCAAAAGCATTTTTTTTTTATATCAACATTTTTTATTTATTTATTTATTTATTTACTGTGAAACATGTTTTGTGAAACATATTTTTCTGAAAAATAAATGTCACTGGTCTGACATTTTGTTATACATCCCTGCATGCGTGTTGTTTTAAGAGGGGAATGACCCTCAGAGCAGACGGATCAATAACAGCGTCAGACTCAACATACGGCCAAATGTGTTTCAGATCAAGTCCCAGACGTCCACAGAGGAAGACGAGCTGTTTAGGGATACAGAAAGTCAGGTTTGGGCTACAAACATTAGATTAAGCCGAGTAAAAACACACTGTCCAGGAGAAGCCCATAACTGTGTCAGGACTGAGAGCATCACAAGACCATGTGATTTATACATGATACGGTTGTCATGGCAGCGCTAAGACAGCGGAGGGGCGAGCTAGACGAAAAAGATGATTAAGGCCAAGAATAAATAATCATCAAAGTTTCAGATTATGAAGGGAAAAGAATTATACAAATAAATGCATATTATTTTCAACATTCAAAATATTTTACAGATAAAACATTGTCTGAATAAAACTTTTGCCACTACAAAATATGAAATTATTTTGAATTAAATTTAATAAATTTACAATATTCATTATTTTCTTATTTTAATATTATATTTAAATATTTTACAGTTAAAACATTGTCTGAATAAAACATGAGTTGCATTTCTCTGTATAAAAGTTGCTGTTACAATGCCAGAAAAATAAAAACATATTTTAATTCATTAATTAGTTAGAGATCGTTTTATGGGTAAATGACAAATAAAAAAAAGTTTATGAAGGAAAGGATAGTAAAAGATTATTCTAAATTATTACAGTTATTTATTTAATTAATTTATTATTTTATTATCTGCATATTATATGAAGGAAAAATTATTACAAACAAATATTTGACATTATTATAATTAATTAATTTATTTATTTATTATTTGCATCTTATTTAGAACTTAAATTTTGGGAGAAAATTATAAATCTGTTTCAACAACTAGCCCCTCTTCAATCAATCAATCAATAAAATAATTTCAGCATTTCTTATTTTTTTATTATGGATAAAAGAATCTGCTAAAATAAATAAGTAATAAATAAGTACTAGTAATGTCTGCAAACACCACTAAAAAGAAAGCAAAACCAAAATGATGATGTTTAGATATTTAAATGAGCCTTCAGGACAGTGTTGTTAATGTCAACTAAAACTACAACTATTAGTAATAAATAAATACATTAACATGCTAAAATTACTAAATCTAAAAGTTAAATACAAATAAATTAAAAGATATATATATATATATATATATATATATATTTTTTTTTTTTTTTTTTTAAGTAGTAAAAATGACAAAAGCACAATTATTAAATGACTAAAACTTAGAATGAAATCAAAATGAAAACTGATAATATAAAAATAAAGGTAAATTCCAAATATAAATAAATACTATTCTATTACTACTATTAATAAATAAAAACACTTTTTCAAGAACAGCTACACCGTTTCTGCAGTAAGTCGTCAAGGTCTCATACACAGGAACAATAATTCTTCCAGTATAGTTCAACTAAAACATGGTACAAAAAAAGCAACAGCAAGTTCAAGGGTTTGATGCATGTAGTAATAAATATGCATTCCTTGAATGCACTATAAAAGAGTCTGACAAAAGTGTGAATGTAATAAATTCATGAAAGCGTTCTCCGGTTGAAGGTTGTTTCTGCAGTGTTTTTGAATGGAACTGAGTGGCACCAACCTCAGTCAATGAAATCTCAGTAGATCAGCAGGTGTATTATACAGTCCTGGCCCTTAATAACGAGCACTTTCGCTTCCTTTAGCGCCAACCATAGGGAACTGCGCATTTGTTCAGCAGTCGATGTGAGCGACGTGCCACATCCTGCTTCACACACACAAACACAAGCAGCTTCCTGTCACTGGCCACACCAGCTGGAGTTCACTGATAGCCTCACATACAGCTCAACACTGCCACATCAACTCACAATCAACAAGATTCTCAGACACACATTCATGCATAAAGCACTAATTGGTCTGTTGTCTTCATATTTTACAATATTTTCAGTATTTGATCACAGGTTTTGATCAGCTGATGTGCATCAGGGCCTAAAACAAGAGCTGAATTTAAAAGGAAGGTATTTCCCTTTTTGCAAAAAAAGGCCAAAAATATATTTTAAATATATGCTAAATATGTGTTGTAAACAGTGAAACTCAATGAAATATATTTTTGAAAATGAAAATATATTTAGTTTCAACTTTCATATACCAAAATATATTTTAAAAGGTATTTCAGGGGCAAGAAAATAAATGTCAAATCTTTAAAATCTTAACAGTATAGATGACAAATAAAGTGAGGGTAAAATATATTTTTGAATGCTGTAACACACACACACACACATATATATATATATATATATTCAAAAATATAAAAATGGGATATATATATATATGTGTGTGTGTGTGTGTGTGTGTGTGTGTGTGTGTGTATTTTTCAAAAATATAAAAAATGGCCAAATAATATAAATAATATAAAAAAATACATTTACATAAATATATTTTGAAATATATTTTTTGTCCATTTTTGCATATTTTGAAACACATTCAAATATATATTTGATAATATACATATTTTTGCTGTATGGCTTGCATTTTCTGCCCCACATTCAAGGACCACTTGAATATTAAAACTCTGAAATCTAAAAGGACTAACTTGTTAAAAACAAGGTTTAATATAATCAGCTTTTCTTCTAAGTCACATGCACAGTTTCTATTTGATGATTAATAACAAATAATGACTAATGCAACCAGTAGAAATGTAGACTTCCGTCTAATGAGGACAAAATAACAATGCAGGCTTGGAGACCTGAGGCTAAAGATGTTTTTCGTTTGACATAGACTAGATTCATTTGAATTGTTAAACGCAAAAGTTTAATGTCACTTTTTGCTCCGTTGTGATATAGTGGTCTGCACGGACCTCTAGTGGTCAAACTCTAGAACAACATGCCTATTTACCAGCTCAGAAACTGTTCATCCAGACCTGCATCATTTTTGATGTAATATACCAAAACAATACAACATGTTAATAACCACCAATTAAAAACGAAAAAAAAAACTGTAGCTTTTTGTAATTCAGTACCAGGTATTACAGGGACAGGTACTGATACATTACAAAATGCCAAACAACCACCTACAAAAAATATTTTATACATAAAAATACATATCTTTTTTATTATATGAATAGATATAAAAATGAAATAAAATAATATAAAATGATATAAAAATAATTTATTTATGTTTTTCAGGTGGGTGTCATTGAAAATGTTTGCCATATATTAATGGACTAATTAATAATATTAATTATCTTGTTATTTGCCTCAGAATCAAATAATTAAATGGATCCTTACAAGATCCTTTTTTATTTTATTTGATCTATTTTGTGTGTGTTGAATGTGCATTCTAATTAAAACAAATGAATGGGCTGAGTAATAATATTTACTTATTTATAATGTTATTTTGTTATTTGCATCAGTGTCAAATAATTCAGTTCTTTAAAAAAAAAAAAACTTTACAAGATCCATAAGATACGTTTATTTATTTATTTTGGTTGTGTTGAACGTGCATTCTAAATGAAAACAAAGCCAAGCCAAACATCTCGTTCTGTGCCAGAAATACATATGTGATTCATTTAAATATACATCATGCATTTGTTTGTTTCTGATCAGACTCAAACATCAACTAACCTGTTGTTTATATGCAGATTGTTGTATTATTCACCTCTCACAATATTTACGATTTAATTTTGTGATTGTAACAGCTAAGGAAGCATCACCTGCTGCGCAAATGAGGCTATGCTGCCACATTAATATTTAATCATTTATGAATAATATAATTACCATTAGCAATCTGCCATTTTCCTTCTCATACAAAGGTTGTGCAAAATTCACAACTGAAGAATTGGCTGCCTGTAATGGATGTGAATTTGAACTGAATTGACCACAAAGTGGAATTTGTATCTGAATGACAGGAAGTGGAATTTACTAAACTGCCATTAAAAAAAAAAAAAAAAAAAAAAATCAATGAAGGTAATGCATTCTGGGAAATAAAGTTCCATCTTGATCCACCAAAATGAGTTTATTAAATATGCTAAAACACATATAAATACTAAATATAAATCTAGGATTTCTTTGCATTTCAATTCACTTTACTTTGCCTTCCTTGCAGTCAAATTTGAATTCCAGTTCTGTATCCTGCTTGCTACCTCAATTCAAATCAAATTCAAATTCAGGGGTTTAATTGGAATTTTAAATGCATTATCTATTCAGTTTCGAAAGATGCATAAGTCTGTCTACAGTAGTGAAGACACAAAAATCTTTTCTTTCACTGAGCTTCAAGCATGTTTACAAATGACACATCTGAATTCACTCAGTGATATATCCATGTCAAGAAATGCCACATTTCCAGCTGATGGATGTGTGCACTAAAAACATGCTTCACGCGAGTATGATATTGTGCAAACAATATTGCATATGTTACACAGCATTGTATAACACCAGTAGGCTACTGTTTGGCTTTTCATCCAAAAGCTGCAACCAAATGCCAGGAGGTCTCAGATACACAGTTGCAGTTCCATTCAGTCACAGCAGATAGCGCTGTCATGTCTTTGGGCTCTTAAAATAATACAATACACTGTCATCTGAGAGTGATGAAATGATAAAACTGATGAAAGTGTCTTCAGCAGCAGAAACTTGCGTCACACACCAGCAATGCAGAATTCAAAGGCATCAACACGTGTTTCTCTCTTTTATTTGACATACAGTCATTTAGACTCAGTCCTGTTTTCAGTTGTGATTTTGCTGAACCTAAGGCAATATGAAACCATACTCATATTATGCAAATAAAACGACATATTCTGCCTATGGCTAAAATATTAATTGCTACAAATGGTAGTATCATTGCTAATAATTGCTAAAAATTGTAATATCATTGATATACTGTTATAGTTTTCATAATTATAGTTTTCATTTTGAATTATAGTTTATTTTTATATTTTCTGTCTTCAGTTTAATTTCAGATGATTTTAGTCATTTTATTATTTTGTCATCTTAATAGTTTTTCTAATATTTCTTTTTATTATTTTATACAATATATGTTTTCAATTTTATATTCCAATTTAAAGTATACATTATATATATATATATAGAGAGAGAGAGAGAGAGAGAGAGAGGTTAAACTAAATAAAATTTACATTACTTCAGTATTTTTTATTTATCTTTTGAATTCAATTTTATTTTAATACATTTATTTTCTGTTTTCAATTTAATTTTAGTTAGTATTAATAAGCTGTTTTTCATTTGTAATATTTTTAATATATATATATATATATTTTTATTAGTTTTAGTTATTTTAGTATTTCAAGTTAAAGTTATATATATATATATATATATATATTTTTTTTTTTTTATTTTTTTTTTTTATTTCATTTAACTTTTATGTTATTTCAAGTAACAACAATGTTTTTTGATGGCTTTAATTTTTAGTTGACTATAATAAACCTGATATACGTGTTATTTTTGTATGTTTTATTCACTTATTCATGTTGAAATCATGCAGACCAGGGCTGCGTTTCATCATAAGCCTAAGCAGATCGTAAACCATCGGTACTAATAGTTTCTACTTAACTTAAAATGCTTTTGGGAAATGCAACCCAGCTTGAGAACCACACTGTTCTTCTTCTTCTTCAGTCTTATCAGACAAATGACCTTCTATCCAGCTGCAATTTATTAAAATGAAACAAAAGCGTACTTGACATCAAATTCAGACCACTGTTTTGGACAAAAATGGTCAAAACCTTCAGCACAAATCTGAGTTGTCCTGTGGATCTTATGTTCGTTATTTAAAGGTAATTCTGATATAGATTGTACAAAAAATGTACATTATTTCAGTTCATACACCAAATGTGACCCTGGACCACAAACCCAGTCATAAGGGTCATTTTAAAAAAGGAAATTTACTCAATTTACTTATTTATTTACATAAATAAGCTTTCCATCGATGTGTGGTTTGTTATGATATGACAATATTTGGCCGAGATACAACTACTTGAAAATCTGTAATCTGAGGGTGCAAAAAAATCTAAATATTGAGAAAAATAACCTTTAAAGTTGTCCAAATAAAGTTCTTAGCAATGCATATTTCTGATCAAAAATTAAGTTTTGATATATTTACAGTAGGAAATTTACAAAATATCTTCATGGAACATGATCTTTACTTAATATCCTAATGATTTTTGGCATGAAAGAAAAATCTGTAATTTTGCCCCATACTGTTGGCCATTGCTACAAATATACCCCAGCGACTTAAGACTGGTTTTGTGGTCCAGGGTCACAAATACGAAAGCCTATTTATCTAAATAGACCTTTTAAATTATTGAAAAATGTAAATGTATTTGCAGTTGTATTTTGGACATGTACTATTAGATTTGTTTATTTATACCATGGTACACTGGCTTCAGTATCATGGTGTTGCTCACTGTATTATGGGACATTAGTGGCCCCAATAGTACTAATTGATTAGTACCATGTACCATGGTATTACCACGGTATTCTAAGCCGTTTCAGAGAATACTACGGTTTTACCATGGTACTTTTTGTAATGGGAAATCTACTGTGATTGGTGGAGTGCAGCACCATGTGGTTGTGTATGGGAGTGTGTGTGTAAGTGTGTGTAAGTGTGTGTGTAAATGGCTCCTCCTGCCACTGAAAACCGAAATCGGAGCGCCTGGACAGTAAAACCGCTTCCCCTGAGCTCAGACCAAGCAGATTCTCAGTGCAATGCACTTTAGGCTTTTATTTACATTTTCCGAGCTCAGCACAGTGTAAGGATCCAGAGGAAAGGGCTGCAGCGGTGTGTGTTTTGACCAGAAACCCGTCAAATGAACTCCGTCAGAGCGACGAACCGCAGACCCCGGCGAGTGTCGAGGCCGCGCCCGGTGCCGCCTGACAGAAACAACGCAGAAAGAGGTGACTATATCTCTAACAAACACAAACCTGGGCTTGATTCACACCAGTCCCTCTTCTTTCAGAAGGCCTGTGTAGATTCCAGCAGCATTCGTGTTGTGATGTTGTATTTTGAGGTTATTTGTGTTAATGTTCATTCGCTAGGAAACACCGAGGCTTCTGATCCCCCCGCAGGCCGCGCTTTGTTTAACTGGGCTTGACTTGCTCTCCACACTACTATAAACCCCATTTAACGGGATATTTTGGACTAGGTACAATCCAGAACGAACTAGTCGTGATTTTAAATGCGTCATGAGTCTATACGGTGGCACCGACGATGAGATATTCGTGACAAATGGCAGCGGTCAGTTGTTTTACAGCGCTGTGATGGTTAGCATCTGCTGTTAGCAGCACAACAGCTAAGCCAACCAAATATAGCACAAACCCCAGTAAATATCACTGTCACAACCGTTATTCATTAGATTATGTATTAAACCCTTTACTTAGGCCGTTTGCAGTCATTAAAGTGTCGTGGAGATACTATGTTTTTACCATGGTGTTTTTGATGTGCCTTAGAGTACTATGTATATATATATATATATATAGTGGTACGTGAATATGATATATTTCAGTACCATTATTATTATAAACCCAATCACCAATGAGTTTAGACATGTACTATAGTAATAATTTTCCTTAGACGTATCACAGTAGTACCATGGTACAACGATGGTGTCAAATGATAATACCATGGTACTTTAATTTATTCCATTGGACTGAAGTTCATGTAATACGACATTTCCAAGAAACTTTTGTACTACCACAGTATGTCTAAAAACCATTGCAGTACCATGATGATTTTTGTAAGTGAGACTTCTGCCATGGTATTGCCAAATTTTTGCACATTTACCATGGTAGCAGCGTGGTATTTTTGAGTATCATATAAATACCTTAATATTTATTAAACGTACCATAGTATTACTGTATGATACACTATGATACCATCACAGCACTTAATTTGTAGGGGTTATATCAAAGAGTACAACACTACTGTCAGGTTTTGTTTTAGAAATTTATGGCAATTAGTTTTTGGACAAGTGTCAAGGTTTTAACATGGTATTCTTTAAAGAAAACTATGAGTACCATGCACTTACAAAAAAGTACTGTGGTAGTACCATACGATACACATTGTACTTCCAAGAACACCATAGTAAATGTCCAAAAACATGGTATTATAATGGCACTTTTTTGTGAAGGCTTCCTGTTTGTTTTTTCTTTGGTTTAATTAGTCCGCTGTGTTGGATGTTGTAAACTTGATGCCCTCACTGACTTGTTTATTGTTGTTGGGGTTTGATTTGCTTGTTGATGAGTTGTAATGACTAGTTAACTGTTTCAATTCCCCAGCAAGGCTCTGGTGCTGAGAGCTGGGTAATGAACCCCTCTGATGCATATATGCATGCAGTCATTGATGGGATGTAATATCGTTATGACAGAATAGTGCACTACTACATTTCCGGATTGGTTGACCACTCATGCACCTCTAGTCCTTTTGGCCATCCAGTCCAACAGCTATAAGAGTTTGTTAATTTGCTATGCAAATCTAACAGCGGGACAGCTTGTTTGGGATTCAGGCAATCAAAC
Organism: Onychostoma macrolepis; assembly: GCF_012432095.1. Lineage (NCBI taxonomy): Eukaryota > Metazoa > Chordata > Actinopteri > Cypriniformes > Cyprinidae > Onychostoma > Onychostoma macrolepis. Next base: position 29,257,035 of record NC_081167.1, on the reverse strand, counting down.
TTGAGAGCTGGTTGTACTAACCACATCTTAACTTCTAATTAGAGTGTAGTCATGGGACTAGAGCGAGACTGAAATTGAAGGACGGTTTCAGCACATAGAGAGAGGCTCTGGGTATGTAAATGAATGGCTGCTGTCACCTTATGGGAATGTTCTGTAATCAGGGTTGTGAGACAGGTGTTGCATTGAAAACATGCTTTAAACAGCCTTCTTCATGCAGGTGTTGAGTTGGACACAAGCTATATTTTTTAGTTAGATGCGGATGTCATTTCTTAGAACAGATTGTTCTATATTGTACATAAGGCTTCCCATTTTATCGAGTGTTTACTCCGCATTGGCAGTGTAAAAAATGACAACTATTTACAATCTCATTTTTCTGATAGAGGTTGTGATTTTAATATGATAATAATAATATTAAACAAATTAAACCTAAAATAATATTAAACAATAAATATTAATATTGAATTAAAAAATTAGTAAGATTTAAGCATTTAACTGTAAAATTAAAAATATTAAACTTTAAAGTGTGTAAAAGAACTAGGGGTGGGAATCTTCAGGCCCTTCACGATCCGATTCCAAAACGATTCTTGATCTACATTTTTTCCTCAATTAATTCTTCTGCTGTGCAAATACATATTTACAACTTCACATTTTAACCAAAATTGCAGTTTCTATGCTTTTTGTTTATAGTTGGAATCTCTGTATGTCAGTACTGCCATCTTAAAAATAGGGGAGTGAATCTTGGTTTCATGATTCAATTCAATTACGGTTATCATTATTAACTCAATATCACGATGCATCACATTCTCAGTTTTTAATATTGCTGCACATGGCTACATTTTCATATAAATTTGAAATCAAATTTATTTATTTTTATTATACAAGCAGGCTACTTTTTAAAACAATTACTTATTTAAAATAAGTGTTTTTTTAAGTATCCGAAAGTTTACAGACAATATTTATGGGTTTTTCTTTTTTTCCTCAGCATTATTGCCGTTTGATTATTACTGATGAGATCATAGACAGTGGCAGCTTTAACAGGCTGCATTCAGACTAATGCACAGATCTATTTCGATATATCAAATGTTTTGTCCTGTTCTGAAAACATAAATGACTGTGTGTACATCACTTTCATATAAAAGTATTCAGAATCGTTGAAGAGAGAATCGCAATGCTTCGGAGATTTGATTTTTTTCTCCCACCCCTAAAAAGAACACAGTGCCACATTTCACTTTTAAACATGCAGCGCAGATATTTATGTAATTAATAGTTATAACAAGTAGTGTGGTAACTGTAGCAATTGTTATATATATATATATATATATATATATATATATATATATATATATATATATATATATATATATATATATATATATATATATATATATATATATATATATATATATATAAAATATTTTAATTTAAATAATATTTATTTAATTAAAATTAATATATTAAATTATTTAAAAATAAATTATTTACTACTACTACTATTGGAATTTCTGAAACGTGCAGTGCATATACTTGTGTAATTAGTTCACAGCCTTTGTGATTTGATAATTGCACTAAGTCATATTACGATTTCTGTTTTATTTCAATTCATTGTGGAGCCCTAGTTTGTTCTCTGTTTTCGCATTTTATCAAGTGTTTCCACTGCATTGGCAGAATCTTCTAAAAAATGGTTGCAACGGGTTGCACGACTTAATAAAGCTCTTAATTCAAATGAATTAATTAAAATTAATTATGTCCCTTAATTCCCTTAGGTTATAACCGAAATCCAAAACATTGAGGTAATTTTCAAAAGAATTGAAAGGTGCTTTACCGTGCAGAATACTTCCTGGAAAACTTTAAAAGCTGAATTTACTGTTGTGATAATACTCCAGGATGGAGATATTTTTGTCAGAAGTGTTTATTGCATCGGTGTCACATCTTTGGGGTTTGTGAGTAATGGCAATGATGCTACCGTAACTCTCACAAGGCGTGTTAAGGTGAGTCTAGCACATATTTTTATTTGGACGGCTCCGCTGGGGCACTGCAAGGGAATGTTTGGAAATAAGCTGGAATGTATCTTTCTTACGAAAACTGGGTCAAAACTGCAAAGCTTTAAAACAGGATTGGCCAGAATTGGACTGAGAGATAGCGATAACTGAGAGGGTGTGTGTGGTGTTTAGTGACAGCTAAGTTTGCCACAGAGTTCTTGCTTAAATTGAGGTGTAAAGTTCACACTAGGGGCTTGGTAACTACTAGTTATATGTTTCTTCTATCTCCCGGTGGTCAGCTTTTGTGTTTCTACTATAGAAAGCAAGATCATGGGTTCAATTCCCAGGGAATGCATGAACCAATGAAATGTAAATCTTCACTGCAATGTAAGTCACTTTAGATAAAAGCTTCCTCCAAATGCATAACTGTAAATGTAGCTAAAACAGTAGAGCATGGTGCTTGCAATGCCAAGGTTATGGGCTCAATTCTCTCAGGGAATGCATGAATTGATAAAATGTAAACCTTTATTGCAAATCACTTTGGATAAAAGTGTGTCAAATGCATAAATGTAAATGTAGCTCAAAGAGTAGAACATGGTGTGGTGCTTGCAACACCAAGGTCATGGGTTCGATTCCCTGGGAATGCATAAACTGATAAAATGTGTACATTAAGTGCAATGCAGGTTGCTTTGGCTAAATACAGAAATTTGCACAATGCATAAAATAAGAAATGTTTAAAATGATCAAATGTAAACCTTCAGTGCAATGTAAGTCACTTTGGATAAAAGCATCTGCCAAATGCATGAACGTAAAACTGTTTATCAATAACTTTATTTTCCACTCAAACTCGTAATAATGCTGATAAACTGCTGCTGTAACGAACCAGTAAAGCTGCACTTTGTATCACAAGCTTCATTAAGTCAAATACCTTCAGCCGATAAGATCTAAACCTCACTCAGCATCTATTCATGTGTGTCCTGTAGGGGGTCATGTATGTCTTTGAAGCTTAGCAGCTGTAGTCTGAAAAGAATATTAATAAAAGGTGGGGCGATCAAGTCTTGTAATTCAGACGTTACAGATTGTTTAAACGCTATTCAGTGAAGCTTAACATGCTGTCAGGCGTATTCCCAGCATGAGACTTTCTCAAGAAAATGGACTTTGATCGAAGCTCTTTTAGTCAGTAGGTTAAGTGGGATTTACAAGGTTACACTTTTTTTCTTTTCTTTTTTTCTTCTTCCTTGTTGTGGAGGAATTAAATGGGGGGGAAAAGTGTGGCTTAAATAGCTGAAAGCAACAAAATATTTTATTAAAATCAAATTGGCATAATTTATAATTAGAAAATTTTATTTAGTCCCATGACCTGTGCACCTTTTCTGCACTGATCATGTGGTAGAATTTTCTGAAATGATGTAAATACGATAAAATCTGAGGGTACTACACTTTTTGGTAGCTCAAGGCTTATATTGTTGTTGTTGTTGTTATTCTTATTCATATTCTTATTTTTAGATGAAATGCTGTATTTGTTAATATTAATTGTATTATTTAAATGTGTAATATATGTTAATAATATTATATTACGATGAATACATTTATAAACATATGTGCGCGCACACACACAAATGAAATATTACAGTAATTTTTATATTTATATGAGAAGACTTTCTACATTTTCATATCATTTATACCGCAGAGGAATGCGACAACCGCAGCAACCGCAATATTTGCGTGTTTTCTTTATTCGTAATATTATGCTTTTCTTGTTTCGTGCATGTGTACTAAATATTTAATAAGTTAGTAATGATAACAATTTTTGCCACGCTGATTTGTACAGAGTCTCCCTAGATTTGCACTTAACAATCCTAAACAGACAGCGAATGAGAGAGAGATCGACTGAGCGTGTGCGATTACTTGCATCTGTCCTTCATGCCGAGATGAGTCATGTATTTGTGAAAATAGGTTGCCATGTCCAAGGAAAGTGAAATCTCTGTCTTCGCATTGACACATTGCAGTTAAGCTAAGCCTTTAAATGTGGTGCTCAAAGTTAAAATGATTTCAACAGTGTGTTTCGTTACGTCTCTCTTTGAATGAATCAGCGTTTTTGAACGTGTAGTTGAAGAACGGTTTTAAACAATGTCTTAAAACCTTTTAACAATGAAACTGCACTCACCAACAACCTGTCAAGAATGCACAGGTGAGATATCAACAGAAAGTCTCATGTCCAGTCAGATTCGAGGATCAGCACTAGGTTAACAATAACTTAACAATCTTATCGTCAGGTTTATGTATGGACCATTGTTTTGTCATTCTCTTCTGTTTCCTTCACTTCCTGTTTCAACGCTATTTAGTTTCGGTTTAATTGGCTTTTAAATATGACCTCGTTACATCGTAACGTATTCACACAGATGTGGCGATAATACCACATATCGTGCTATTGAGCCACTCAAAATTACCACAAGGGAAATTCCTTCACCGCGACAGCCCTATATATATATGTATGTTATTTTTAATCACTTTTTAGCTTTTTTTCCCCAGTTTATTTCAATTTTACATTTTGTTAAAACATTCCATATTCAAACATTTCATTATTCTGAATATTATAATGTTATGTTTAATATGTACAGTCATGGCCAAAAATATCGGCACCCTTGGTAAATATGATCAAAGAAGGCTGTGAAAATTAATCTGCACTGTTAATCCTTTTGATCTTTTATTTAAAAAATTCACAAAAATCTAACCTTTCATTGGATAATAATAATTTAAAATGGGGGGAAATATCATTATGAAATGAATGTTTTTCTCTAATACACATTGGCCACAATTAACGGCACCCTTTTATTCAATACTTTTTGAAACCTCCATTTGCCAGTTTAACAGCTCTAAATGTTCTCCTATAATGCCTGATGAGGTTAGAGACACCTGACAAGAGATCAGAGACCATTCCTTCATCCAGAATCACTCCAGACCCTTTAGATTCACAGCTCCATGTTGCTGCTTCTTCTCTTCAGTTCACTCATTTTCTACAGGGTTCAGGTCAGAGGACTGGAATGGCCAGCAGAAGCTTGGTTTTGTTCTCAGTGACCCATTTTTGTGTTGTTTTTGAGGTTTGTGTTTGGATTATTGTACGGTTGGAAGATCCAAACATGGCCCATTATTAGATTTCTAACAGAGTCAGTCACTTATTGATTTTTTTATCTGTTGGTATTTGATAGAATCCATGATGCCGTGTGTCTAAACAAGATGTCCAGGACCTCCAGCAGAAATATAGGCCCACAACATCAAAACTACAGCAGTATATTTCATTGTACACATGGGGTACTTTTTATCCCTGTGTTCACCAAACCCATCTTGAGTGTTTGCTGCTAAAAAGCTCATTTTTTAGTTTCATCTGACCATAGAAGCCAGTCCCATTTGAAGTTCCAGTCGTGTCTGATAACTGAATATGCTGGAGTTTGTTTTTGGATGAGCGAGGAGAATTTTTCTTGAAACCCTCCCAAACAATATGTGCTGATGTAGGCGCTGTTTGACAACTTTTATTTTAAGGTTTTCTGACCCCGAGACTCAACTATTTTCTGCAATTCTCCAGCTGTGGTCCTTGGAGAGTCTTTAGCCACTCAAACTCTCCTTCTCACCGTGCATTAGGATGATATAGACACACGTCCTCCTCCAGGCAGTTTCCTAACATTTTATGTTGATTGGAAATTCTTAATTATTGCCCTGATGGTGGAGATGGGAATTTTCACTGCTCTAGCTCTTTCCTTAAAGCCACTTCACTAATTTGTGAAGCTCAATTATCTTTTGCTGCACATCAGAAATATATTCTTTGGTTTTTCTCATTGTGATGGATGATTAAGGGAATTTGGGCTTTGTTTTCCCGTTTGATTCATAATCACCCTGGAGTGCTCAAAACTGTGAATATGAATGGGAATATACTTCAGAGATATTTCACTCATAAGAATTTCTAGGGGTGCCAATAATTGTACCCAATGTGTATTTGAGAAAAACATTTATTTCATAATGATATTTCCTCTCATTTTAAATTCTTATTCTCCAATGAAAGGTTAGACTTTTGTGATTTTTTTTTTTTTTTTTTAATAAAAGATCAAAAGGATTAACAATGCAGATTAATTTTCACAGCCTTCTTTGAACATATTTACCAAGGGTGGCGATATTTTTGGCCATGACTGTTATATTATATATTTATGTATTATGTGTATTCTCTTAATTAATTTAAGGTTCTAAATTACATGATAATGATAAACAAATGACAGAAATCGTTTTACTTTTAGATGCCTTGTATGCTCGCTGCAGGGCAGTGCTTGATATGTCACTTATCTAAATATCAGTAATTCTTAATCAATAATAACATTTACACAGAAAGAAAGCAGTTTTTTTGTGGCTGGATCTCCTGAGTGTGGATGATCTTTGTTTGGAGACAGCATGCTGTCTGTTGTGTTGCACTAGTTGGTGGGACACCGTGTTTGTAGTGGTTACTGGACTAGTAGCCCTGGAGAGCCCCCAGTGCAACCAGAGCAACAGCGCTGCGTTTGCAGGATGTCTCTCATTCACCGACGATCCTTGTGCAGAATGGCCTCCTTCCCACCTGAAGGTAAACTAGATGCACTACAGATTAGAATCCTTTATTAATCACATCCTCCCACGACGTGCTTAATGTGATAAAGAGCGTGTCGTGTTACAGCGGAGCATGTGTTTGGCGAAGTCCGCCGGTAATAGTGATGCTAATTTGAAATGTGCTGTTTGGATTTGACTATGACTTTCAACATTTGATGCCTCTGAGGGATCTTGAATCACATGTATTTAAATCAGCGGTTTCACTAGCGGTGGATATTAGTATCGCTTTAGAAAATAGCCTGAAGCATCCACTTATACTCTTCCTGAACCTAGGCTTTCAGTGCATATGATTTATGTATTTTCACACATGATTTTGTGGATACTGCTTCTTAATCGTCTCTCAGGGTGTGTTATGTGTCCTGTTTGTATATTGCACGTATATTAGCTACAGATTTGAGATGTCAGATTATCTTGGTGTTATCGATGCGAGTGTTGCTAAATTTGAGCGAATTGCTTTGTATCTCAATCCTAACCTTTGTCCCTGACGCTCATCTCAGTGTATTGAGTTACAAACATCACTGCTGGATTTGAAGGCTGTTAACGGTGTTGGAAGCTGATTGTTTAACAGCACGTTTAATGTGTTAAATGCACTGAAAACCGAACTTAAAAATCCACAAGATTAGAAATGCATTATTGTGGAGAGGTGATTTCTTTGTTAACAGACTTTGACACTGAGGTTGTTGTGGATTTTGGACTGTATGTTATGGATGTAAAGTTGTCTGGTTCCTGAAGTCTTCAGTTACTTTTGGCTAGCAAATCACTGACCAATATCATGAACAAAACGTCTCTTGAATGCAGTTTTACAGAACCTGACTTTTGAATAGGGGTATAATGCAATAATACATGGCCCATAATTTAATCTGTGCGAGTGCATATAATTGTTGTGATGCAACCTGTTTTCATTTCTCTAAAAATGTTCACAGTTATGTGCCTTCTGTGTGCTGATACGGCTGATTCTGCCGTTCTATCAAACGTTACATAACTTCATCTTTACATTCTTAAATGCAGATTTTAGATTGGTTAATATTAGCTGTCAGTCACTGCTTTCCGCTGTCAGGTGACAGGGAGCTAACTACCACGGGAAATGCAAAGGGCTGAAGAAGAGAGAAAATGAAAAGAACACTGACAGATTTCTTTTGTAAACCACCTAATGTTACAAATAATGGTGCTGGTGATAGCGATCATGTGGTGAATGTTGATCCACCAGCCGAAAAGAAGGCGTACAGTTTTCGGAGAGATTGGTTGAAAGACTTCGAGTGGCTCCGCTATGAAAATGCACTGTGCTCTATGCACTGCATTCACTTTAAAGCCTGTGGGACGGAGTTTGCAGGTAACACTAACAGCATTCGCCATTTTAAGCTCGAGTGCTTGGTTAAACACGGAGCGAGTGCCAAACACAAGAAATGCAGGGACAAGTGTGTGGCAAAATGTTCAGGATCATCAGGTTCAATCGTTAAGGCCTTTAATTGTCATGATGCTCACGTAGGGGTCTGTGATAATATCGTAATTGTTGTTTTAACGATGTGCGATTTGACATTATCGAGTATATTGCAAAAACCAAACGAAACCCCTACAGAGAGTGCACGTATACATGACGTGATGAAGTCTAGTAGGTTAAGGCCCTTTCACGCGGGACGCGCCAGTCGCGAGTGTCTAGTTCATTTTCAATGGGAGACATGCGGAAAGCGGCAAACCGAGGGCGGTTTCGCTGGCGGTGCGGAGCGCAAGTGGTGCTCATGCACCAAAATCCTGCCAAAGGATTTTATCTTTTTGTGAGCGGCAGCGGCAGCCACATTGGCTTTAACAAATCAGTGAATAGATTATTAACAACCAGACATAAATAAAAAATCCAGAGAGTGGGAGCTTGTGAGCACACGAGTTGGTTTGCCAGGTAAAAATACAAATACGTACAAAATGTCCAAACAATACATTATTGTGCGTGGTTAAATGTTATGATAAACACTAAACTACCTTACAAAAGTTTGGATTTGGTATAAATACAAATGTGACCTTGACAATTGTAACTATGGCAACGTCCGCCCCAAAACCGCGTCGCAAACACCGCCTCCACTGCACAAAATGCTTGCACTACAAGAGAATGCGGCAGTCGCGCGGCAGAGGAGTGCCCTTTTTTTCCTCCAAAAATCAGCATGATTACAAATGTGATATTGATTGTATACAAGTTAAAATTTAATTTTACTGACTTACGTTTTAGACACCTATTTCGACAACAAAAATAACTCCAAACACAGCACTGTTTTTGAGCAACATGACGGCATTTAGTTCCTGCATGAATCAACCGTTTAAATGATTCGGTTCAATCGCAGTGACTCACGTATTAACAGTGACTTGCTGCCACCTGCTGGCGGTTTTAATTTCACATTTAAAGTATTTTTAATTTAAAAAAAATAATAATTTCAAATATCGGTATTCAACGTTTTATGTGTACAGTATTTAAAACATTATATATGCATGTGTAACTGCAGGTTAAATGCATTCATGTCCTGCATTAAGCAGTGTGTAAATGCATCTAAATGCCACTTCAGAAATTCAAAGATGAATTTTGTTGATACTGATTTCATTTGCTTGAAAACAGCCCAAATGTCTTATTCTAATTGACTGATTAAATGTAAGAATTTGACATGATGATGCACACTTTTGGAAAAAATGGCTTAATTGTAAAAATGACCATAAAATGTAAAAATCAATTTAAACTTATTGGAAAAGATTCATTTCTATCACTGCTGTGAACTGACTACCACACAGATTATGAAGAATATCAAAGTCAGCTGTCCACGGTAACACAAGATCAGCACAATACTCAGCAAAATATCGTCTAATTATCGATAAAATCCTAGAAAATATCGAGATATAATTTTTTTTGTCAGTATCGCATACCCCTAGCTGCTAGTCGTTCTGCGCAATCGCCAGAGCTGAATGTAAAATTTAACACTGCATACACCATCCTAACCCTCGCCAAAGAGGAGCTCTCTCTCTGTGTTTAACCAAACTCAAATTAACTTTAGGTGGTTTACGAAAGAAATCTGTCAGTGTTCTTTTCATTTTCTCTCTTCTTCAGTCCTTTGCATTTCCCGCGGTAGTTATAGCTCCCTGTCACCTGACAGCGGAAAGCAGTGATTGAGTGATTGACAACTAATATTAACCAATCTAAAATCTGCATTAAAGTTAAGAATGAAATGAAATTTGTAGTTGTGGTGCTCATTAATTTTTGCTCCTAAAGTTTTGCTGGTGGTCAAAAAGTTAATAACAGTGCTACCAAGTCAAAAATTTACTTTCGAGCTCTGTAATGTCTTAAGTGCATGAGGTACTTTCATGCGCACAGCTATTTCTATAAATTAAACACTTTTTTTCTGTTTAGAGGTCATGTTGAGATGTCATTTGGGAGTTTACTTTACTGGAAAACTTATGAAGAAAGTGTAGACAAAACCATAAGATTACTAGTTTGAGCATGTATGAGATTAGAGCGCTCTGATGTAATGATGATTGTAATTTTAATGGTAAAAGACTAACAAATGGTTCATTAAAAACCTGTTAATTGGTTAAAAACTGTTATATATCTAATGAGTCATTTCATGCAGTTTTACTGCTTTTTTTACGCTGTTAAATATACAGTTGTTGTAAGTAAAAAAGAACAAGTCGTCCTGTAATGTTCAGTGAAGAAACTGTAAATTCATTCCCAGAATTGACACTTCACATTTGATGTTTTTTCATTTATATAAATGTTGCTTTACTTAAATTTTTTCTGATTAGTTATGTACATTAGGGTTTTATGTTACATTTTTAATTTGATTTGTTAATGTTAAAGCTCATTGCATTATTTCAGTGTCATGCTTGTTACCATGATGGTGTTTTGGTTGATATTACGATGCACCTTCTAGCTTCTATAGTGATTTGGTATATAAACTTTATTTTTTTACTTTAAGTTTAATCTGTAAAACTTCAAATATTATTGCCATATTTTTTTACTTTCTTTTAAATTAAAAAGTAAGATTTGGTTTTACTGTAAAAATTAGTTTGATTTTGAGCACTGTCATTTTAGAAAATCGTCCTTGAGCATACCGTCTGATGCTGAGACTACTTGGAGAAAATGTAGATAATCTATTTTTTAGGTTTAACCAATTAAATCACAAGCCTTCTGCAATGGCAGATCTTTTTGAATTGGCGTTTTTTCAGAGGTGTAGGTGCTGTTGTTTCTGTTGTCTCAATGATTTGATGTTCAATTAGAGGACATGACATTGTGATGACATGGCTTTGAAATCCTCTTGATTTGATTACTGTTAGATGCTTTCAATTTCTTCATAACAGCAGTTAGTTTCACTTTCAGTTCAGGCAGACCTCATTTTGTGTGTTTCAAGACGTGAAGGAAACACGAAGAGATGCTAAAAGCCTTCAGCAATGAGCTGTTTTGTTCATCTGGATGTGAGCCATACGGTGAAGCTTCTGTTGCACTGCTGTGTTCATCAAGCTATTATGTAGCTTTGTAGACAACATGGTGTTGAAATGAACCCTGTTTAATGTCGTCAATTGTTCCTGCTATCATTGTGCACGATTGATTGGTGAACATCTTTCATTTCAACATTATAAAATGATTGTTTTGTGTTACTCCATGTTCTCTTTTGATGCTTTAAGAAATCCAGCTCAAATCTGTATTTCATATCCATTGCAATCTCAGTTCAGTGCAGTTTCATTCGACTTAAATCTGTCAAAAGATCCTCGTTTTTGTCTGGCGTACAAATCAGTGATACAAATGGAGAGATGCTGTCCTGTATGTGACCTCCATCAGATGGGGAGGGTTTCCATAGCAATGACCATAGAGAATATCACTGCAATATTGTACTGTGGCAAGTAAGTGTATTGTCAGATGTGCCCTTTAGAGATCCCATCAATTACAGAAGCTTTTTCTCCTCAGCGGTTGGACAATTAAAGGACTAGTTCACTCAAAAATCAGCTTTTTCTCACCCTCATCTTGCACCAAAACGTTTGACTTTCTAGCTTGTGTGGAACATAGAAGCAGATGTTTAGCAGAATGTTCATGTTGTGTTTTCTTATGCAGTGAAAGTGGATGGTGACGTGTCAGACTCTGAAAAGGACAAAAATATACCATAAAAATTAAATAGTGTCCACACGACTTGTGCAATACATTTACTTTTTCTGAGGTGAGAGAAAGACTGAACTTTTTGGTCTGTTGTTCTTGTTTTTGTTATAGGAGTAGTAAATCAATGTAGAATTTCTATACTTCTGTGTGTTGACCTGACGAGTGCACAATTTTATAAAATCTAAACATTCAGTGAAATAACATTATTTAGTGGGGAACAAATAGAAGTGAATAAGTGTACGACTAAATCTGGTAAAATGTTGCACATTGCTCTTTGTATTGTTGTAAAATACATTAATGAAAACAAGTAAATGTATTTATACAAGTCATTTCTTTTAAAGGTATAGAACAGTAATGAAGGCAGCAATATATTTTAAATAGGAGTCCTATCTATCATATGTTGCTCCCTCCATTACTGTGCTATGCATTAGATTATTAATAGCCTCTCTTTTTCCGTCCTATCATAGGACAGAACAAGAAACGCTATAAATAATCTGTCGTTGCGCAAAAGTATTATAATATGAAAAGCTCCAATGCAGAGCAGCACAAAGCGCTTATGCTCATCCCGTGCACAGAATGAGTCACAGCGCGCAGCTCCGGATAGAGAAGTTCAAAGCACAATGGAAAGAGATATTGATGCGTAGTTTATTAAATCGGTGCAATAGTTTGAGCCTTTTTTTTTTATATATATATATATATTTTTTACAGTTTTAAATTTCTGTTACTGTGCTCTCTTGGAGAAAGATTCATCATTACTGTCGTAACCGTATGCGACACAGTTTGAATGCTGAATGGAGGATGACAGACTGCTGCAGCAGAGAGAAGAGTTTACTTGAATTTAATGACTTAAGTATTCATCTGTATGTTACATTAATCTATGCATGTTTCAAGTCAATACGCGGCGCAGGATGACTTAATGTGAATGTATCTGAAGGGAACCGACTGTCCTCAGAAATGTGTCGTTGGCATTTTAATTTCATCTAAACTATAATTCCTGATAAAGCAGCGTTTCTGAGCGCGGAGCTGCTTTGTGTACAGCGTTTCCGGGGAAACCGCAATATTTCAGTGCTCCTAAAGCGCCACCTCGTGGCAGAGAATGATTTTGCATTTCCAATAAGCCTTTCTTGCTGTTTATGGTCAGATCAATGCAAATATCAACTCATGTTTTTACGCAGCAAACACATAGAGTTGTAAATGAGAAAGAAGTTAATATGCCTTCTAAAAATTTAAACAATTAAGACAGTTAATTAAAGTTATTAAATTAACAGTTTATATGCTTGATTTATCCCTTTTCATAAAAACAGTTGAAATGCTGTAAGGTTTTTGTGAAAACCTGTATCTGAACTGTAAATCATGTAATTTTATGGCTCAATACTGTATGTTACCATAGACATTGTCCAACCCCGCTCATTCTGTGTTCATTTTACTTGTGCAGCTCTTAAAATGGGTCATAAATTGCCTTAAATTTATTTTTAAAAATTCTGCAGATACCCTGTAAATAGTGAAATAAGATTCCTTCCTTCATATTTGTTGATATTTGTGTATTGAAAATATTTTTGATTTGACATTTAAACTCCAATCTGACTTTCTATATTTAAAAAAAAAAAAAAAAAACTTTTGAATTTGGGCTAGTTAAATTAATTTTCGGGCTACCAAACTCTGAAGAGTACCTGCCCGAAGGGCTACCAGGGATTTTGAAATTTTGCGAGCCCTGAGCATAAAATTTGGTCGTCATTGCAGTTTTTTTTGTTTGTTTGTTTTTTTTAACCAAGAAGGCAGCACAAGTTGCCATTTAAGTGTGAAATACACCTTCACATCTTTTTGAGCTGGTTATTTTAATATCATTGAGATGATGATATAGTTTTTTTAAATTAATATTTCAATTAGTTTTATTTTTGATTTTCTGATTTTATTAAAATTTTTGTTAGTTTTAGTAATTTTGTTCTTCTTTGTCTTTTTTTTTTTTTTTAGTTATATGTCTATAAAAATATGTTTATAGTTTTATTAATTTTATTTCAGTTTTAGTCATTTTGGTATGTCAAGTTAAATAAAAAAAAAGAGAAATATTGGCTTGACAACTACCTGAAATGATATGAAATAAAATGGAATAAATCAATCAATAAATATTTAAATTATTATTTCAGTTAAAGTTTGTTTCAAGCAGCGATTATTTTTAAATGATTTTTTTTTGGTTAACTAAGTTATGAAGAAAGATACTAAGAAATGTTGGCTTGGCAACTACCTGAAATAAAATGAAATAAAATACAAATTAGTATAAAATTAAATATAAATGATATTCTAAACCCAAATGATTATTATTTCAGTTTAAGTTTATTTCAAGTAACGATTGTAGTTAATTTTAGTTTTAGTTAACTATAATAACCCTGATTTGAGCCAGTCAGACCAAAAAAGATTTAGATCACCATATTTATTTTAGTAACTAGGCCAATACCGCTGTGTGATGTCTACGGTTACCAGTTTCTGAATGAACTCGGCTTTTATGTTCTATCAGCATCCTCTGAAACGAATCTGCCGTTTCTATTTGAAGAGGTGCTGTTGGACCTGCAGGAGTCTGGAGAGGAAATACGGTCTGTGTTTGTGTTGCGTCTCGGGTTTCAGGCCTGTTTATCAAAGGGATGCCACACGGCTAATTCACCCTGGATGGGTGTCACGGCCGCTCCATTCAACCTCTGCCTCCTTTGACCCCGCTTCTCGGCGTCACCTGCTCCGTTTGCCGCAGCTGCCGAGGAGATCAGCCGTGTGTTTTCGGAGAAGGTCACAGCCTCTCTGCTGTTTTCCTTCCCAACTGATTCACTGCTGCCTTACAAGTGTGTCGTACAGTGCCTTGATGAGATTTCAATATGCCGTTAAACTCCCAAGTCCAAGTTGTTCCACCTTTTGCTGATCCGAGCGTTTATCCCGGGGAAGTGCATCAGGACGAGGACTGGAGTTCTTAATCTTTCATTCGGCCTGAATTATTGAAGTCGCTTGTTTGAGCTGACTTTCACTGACGCTGTAGATGTCTGATTACAGGGAAAACATGAGTTAAAACAATTATGCAAATATTGATTATGCATCCACCGTATGGTGATTTAGATGAGTTGAAGTACATTCTGGAGCATTGAGGCAAGACCCTGGGAATTGGTTTAGCAGGGAACATGCTGTTTTTCATTATTTCTAATGACGAAGTCTTATACTGGTGTCTGCACACAATTGGTTGAGGTTGTTCTTGATGTGTAGAACAGCCTTTGGGATTTTGGACGTTTGTTTCCCTGGCTGTATGTGATCATCATGCTTGGCATTGTGTGAAAAGTTAGTTAAACATCAATTTGCACACTTTTAAGTGCTAAAAGTATAACTAAAAGGAGACTTGGGGTGGGACAAAAACTGATTCTCTGATGCATCATGATTCTCTCTTCAATGATTATGAACAATTTTTTTTATGATGCAAAATTAATGTAAACGGTCAGTTATAATAGTAATTTATAGAAATATATGTAGAAGAAAACGAAAGTCCCTCATTGCGTTTGTCTGGACAATTTTCAGATACTTAAAGCACTTTTTGTTCATTGTGTTTCTTTGTTCCCCGTTTTACTTTATATTATATTTACTTGAAGCTATATTTAGTTGGTAATCTTAACTTGCCATGGTTTTGATTTTATTTTTCATTTGTAAATATTTTTGCACAAATGCACAAATAATTATTTTCTAAAAGTAATTATTTTAAAAGTAATGTAATAAATGCTCAAATAAATTGAATATTTTAAATTGGTAAACTCATTAATTGTTTTGATTTATGATTAATTTGTAATAATTTTTAAAAAGTATTTATAATTAAGTAATTTAATATGCACAAATAAATTTGATATTCAATGTCGGTAAACTCATTAATACAAAAGAGAGAAAAAATTTGATCAATGAATTGTTTTGGAATCAGATGGTGATTCATTTCAGAAATGGATTATGAGGTGCTTAAAGATTCTCACCCTTAATGCAGACTGACATACATTCAGTGTAAAAAGCATGCACGGATGTGTACTTTGCAAATAGTATTTCATACATATTACCATTGAGTCTTGGAGGCTTTGTTATCTGTGATGCTCTTATTCTAATTTTGCATGCTTTATAGAACATAAGTTCAGGCTTCTGTCCAGAAATGTCTGCAAATATTGTTCTGTCCATCAAAGAACTGAGCTGTTCTTCCCAAAAACAGAATAAAGTGCTTTTATGCGGATGAATTCTCACTTATCCGATGTGACCTTTGGTGATGATGTTAAATGTAAAGGTGTGCTAAATTCTTTTTTATTATTTTTCTTAATGAGCTCTATATTTAACTTTTATTTTTCAGATGAGGAAGTTCCTGCCGAGATGGTTGCAGAAGAATCTGGTCAAGGCGCTCAAAATAGTCCGTACCAACTTCGAAGAAAATCTCTGTTACCGAAGAGAACAGCTTGTCCAACAAAGACCAACATGGAGGTGCGTAAATGCTGCTAAACACCGGATGGACACGTTAGAAGTTTTAGATTTAGATGTCTTCAATATTAATTCAGACTGAAAGAAAAACAGCAGCTTTAATGCAAAAGAAATATATATATTTTTTTACCCAATTTCAGGTTTATTTTTTCCCAAATTCCGTTTTTTTGTTTTGTTTTAATTTATATGGATTACATAACCCTACTTTGATTTATTCACTCAGAATTATCTGTTATTTTGTAAATTGTAAATTCTTTTATTCTGCAATTCTGTCCGTGTTTTCCACATTGCAAAAATCATGTAGCCCTACATGCATGGAAAAAAAAAAAAGATTCTGTATGTGAGGTTAAATATCTCTTCTTGTTCAAAGGGTGCTTCCACGTCAACAACAGAAAACTTTGGGCATCGGGCAAAACGTGCCAGAGTGTCAGGAAAATCACAAGATCTGCCTGGTAATGCACATCAGACTCGATTCTGCTCACGGCTGAAATGTTGTGATATCAGCTTCAGATGATTTTTCATTAACGCCGGTTCTCTTATGCTCCAGTCACCCCAGCAGAGCAGTACCTGCAGGTGAAGCTTCCAGACGAGGTGGTTCTGAAAATCTTCTCCTATCTGTTGGAGCAGGACCTGTGTCGAGCGGCCTGTGTGTGTAAACGCTTTAGTGAACTGGCCAATGACCCCATCCTCTGGTAGGTTAGGTTACTGGACTAAAATGCATGTTTTTTGTTTTTTTTTCTCAATCAACTAAACAGCCATTTCAGCCAAAAATATTCAAAATGTTTAATGCAAAAATAAAACGCAAAGAAGTTACAGTAAAAATATGATCAAGGCGTTATTTCCATGCTTGAAGTTGAGTACAAGGAAGAATGTTGAATCATTTTACATTTATGCAATTAGCAGACACTTTTATCCAAAGCAAGTGTCCATTTCAGTAGATTTTATATATTTTCATTGATATGCACTAGTACAACATAAACCGCAAGAAAGAGCATCTACTTCAATAATTTAATAAATGAAATTAAAATTCCTCATAGAGACTTTTTTGAACGGATTTATATAGATAAATCAGTTTTTAACGAATTCATTGAATTGACTTCATGGAAATGAATCAAATTTAGCTGCTCAAAAGCCTTTCAGAGGCTTTATGAATAAATACAGGATTATATTAGGAATATATTGAAAATAAAAGCAGTATTTATCTAGTTATGTACTTCAACAATTTAATATACGAAAAAAGTAGTGCTGTCAAACGATATATACATAATAAATATACACAGTAGATACATATATTATGTAAACATACTTTTATTTTGGATGCGATTAATCGTTTGACAGCGCTAGGAAAAAAAGCTATATTTCTTCACTCAATGACTCAAATAAATCATTGAATCACAGTTTTTAGCCAGTTCATTGAATCAGACAGTTTGAACTGATTCATGGAAGTGAATCATTTAGCAACTCTAAAGCTTTTTTGCCACTGAAGTTCAAATCAGAAACTTTATAAATACATCTGTCGTAACTTTTTTATGGGATTGAAAAGGATGGCTTGCAAAAGTAGTGTAATAGCCAAATACAAAAAAAAAAAAAAAAGTATTTATAAATTTGTCAGGCCATACATCTTCAAACTTATTTGAGTGATGACTCAAACAAATCAGTGAATCACAGTTTTGAATCAATGAATTGAATTGGGCAGCTTGAATGGATTCATGGAAATTAATCAAATTTAGCTAGTGCTGTCAAATGATTAATCGCGATTGATTGCATCCAAAATAAAAGTCTTTGTTTACATAATATATGTGTGTGTACTGTGTATATTTATTACGTATATATAAATACACATACATGCATGTACATATTTAAGAAAAATGTTCCGTTTATATATTAAATATATTTATATGAATATAAATATATACATGTAAATATTTTCAAAATATATGCTGTGTGTGTAATAAAAATATATATATATATATATGTATGTATGTATTAGGGGTGGCACGGTACATGTATTCGTCCCAAACCGTCACGGTACGGGCATCTCGGTTCGGTGCATGAGGTCTTACGACGAATACAGGCAATTCACCCCCAATCCAGAAGGGGGCGCCCGCAGTAATGCAACGCTGTTTGATAACCGCCAGCAGAAGAACAGCGAATGCCATGAGTTGCGTACTTGAAAACAAAGCCCCCAGACAGTGATCATGTGCTGATTCTGAATGCATCTGACAAGGGAGTATACTTTAAAGGCTTGCGCACTCAACTGTTTGCGAAATGGGGCTTTGAGCTCGTGTATCCTACCTCTCTCATTCTGCACAAATCCAAATATTCCATAATATTTCCATATTTGCGATGTAACGTATCTGAATGCTAAACTATTATTTATTATGTAAATGATAGGCTTTGTACTTCAGTCGCGTTCCAACGGTGACACAGAGGCGCGCGCTGATGTTTGGTTCACTGTATTTTATTTTGATAAAAGTACCAACTGTGCTGTCAAGTTAGCAATGCTGGAACTGGTGTGTGTGTGTGTGTGTGTGTGTGTGTGTGTGCGCACTCCGGCGCGATCACTTCAACTGTTTCCTTACACCAGCAGAATCAACTTTAAACACTTATTGTCTTATTAATAATCACTGTATAAAGGTCTGCTTTTATTTATGTATACTCACAATGAAAACAAAACAGATTTTATATATATAACTTGTAATAATATTTAGTATTTTCACATCTAGATGGAAAAATTGTCACTACTGTCGGTTCAAAATAAATGAAAAGAAACTGAGCATAGTAGATTCAACCCCCCGTTGTACCAAACTCGTATCGAACTGTGACCCCCGAACCGTATATATATATACTTCTATTTTGGATGCTATTTTAGAAACTTTGAATTTGCTAAATAGATATCACAAAGTTGTTTCATTTTACATTGGCACTGTTATTCAATACATCGTCTACCATGGTGCATGAATACGGTGATCATTCAGTAGCAGGGTAATGCTACCTAATACTGTCAGAGTGGTGTTTTGTAAGGGTCACTGATCTTTATTCTTCTCATCTGGTCTGCAGGAAGAGACTCTACATGGAGGTTTTTGAGTACACACGTCCCATGATGCACCCCGAGTCTGGGAAGTTCTTCCAGATCAACCCAGAAGAGTATGAACAGCCCAATCCCTGGAAGGAGAGCTTTCAGCAACTGGTACTGTTCCTGTCATTCATTTCTAATAGGTTTTGGGTTGAAAACAGTCATAATTTAATATTTAATGACCATTTAACACACGCTCTGTGACCTTGTGGAATTAAATGGACTGTTTCTGTTTTTCTCATTTGACTGCAAGTGTTATTGTCAATTTAATAGTAAAACAATGCATATCTAAGAATGAGAGATTTTAGTCTTTTCCCCCTGAATCTGAAAGAGGACAGATGGTGTGGTAATGTGATAACTAGGAAGATCTCGATGTGTCAGTAATCATCAGTTTCATCAGTGAGCTTTATGAGAGCATATTTCTGAAGAAGCACAGACTGATGGATCCCTGACCTTTGTGTTTGCAGTATAAAGGCGCTCACGTGAAGCCCGGCTTCGCAGAACATTTCTACAGCAACCCGGCCAGATATAAGGGACGAGAAAACATGCTGGTAAGTCCTAGATCATCTATTGATGCATTATATGGCTCGTTCATTAATTATAAACACAAATGGCTTGTATCTTGTATAAAATGACATTTCATAAATGTGACCCTGGACCACAAAACCAGTCATAAGGGTCAAGATTTATACATCATCTAAAATACATCATACATTGATGTATGGTTTGTTAGGATCGGACAATATTTGGCCGAGATTCAACTATTTGAAATCTGGAATCTGAGGGTGCCTTTAAAGTTGTCCAAATGAAGTTCTTAGCAATGCATATTACTAATCAAAAATGAAGTTTTGATATATTTACGGTAGGAAATTTACAAAATATCTTCATGGAACATGATCTTTACTTAATATCCTAATGATTTTTGGCATAAAAGAAAATCAATAATTTTGATCCATACAATGT
The DNA here is from genome assembly GCF_012432095.1 of Onychostoma macrolepis. Taxonomy (NCBI): domain Eukaryota; kingdom Metazoa; phylum Chordata; class Actinopteri; order Cypriniformes; family Cyprinidae; genus Onychostoma; species Onychostoma macrolepis. The sequence goes on along the minus strand of NC_081167.1, from coordinate 29,236,799 downwards.
ATTTTTGGCTATTGTTACAAATATACCCCAGCGACTTAAGACTGGTTTTGTGCTCCAGGGTCACAAATGATTACATTTATGAATAATAATAATAATAATGACAACTATAATTTAAAAAATGAAATTAAAAAATATACTTTTTTTGGTTGGTTGCCCATTAAAAACTTATCCTAGACTGTATGATAATTTAATGTCTAGATATAATTGGACTTCAAGCAAGTCTATAGGATTTTTTTTGTCACCCACCAGGCAAAAAGTAACAGTTTTTTTTTTAAAGTAACAGCCCACCTCCCATTCCTTTCTGTAGCACAAACTCTGCAGGACAAGTTAAATATGTAATGCTAGGAGGTTGTTCGAATAACAGCATCAAATTTAGCTTGATCCTTATTTAGAGATGCCGTGATCTGTTTTGTAATCCTGCTTTTCACTTTTTCCTCAGTATTATGACACGATTGAAGACGCTCTGGGAGGAGTTCAGGAAGCGCACTTTGACGGTTTGATATTTGTCCATTCTGGGATCTACACAGACGAATGGATCTACATCGAGTCGCCCATCACAATGATTGGCGCTGGTATGAGTACGCATATGAGTCTTTAGCCATGTCAATATTTACCTACAGTACCATTCAAAGGTTTGGGGTTGGTATGATTTTTTTTAAATAATTTTGAAAGAAGTCTCTTCTGCTCACCCAGGCTGCATTTATTTGATTAAAAATTGTGAAATATTATTACAATTTAAAATAAATGTTTTCCATTTTAATATATTGTGAAATGTAATTTATTCCTGTGATGCAATGCTGAATTTTCAGCATCATTACTCCAGTCTTCAGTGTCACATGATCCTTCAGAAATCATTCTAATATGCTAATTTGCTGGTCAAGAAACATTTCTTATCATTATCAGTGTTGAAAACAATTGTGCTGCATCATATTTTTGTGGAAACATTTTTTCAGGCTTCTTTTTAATGAATAGAAATTTCAAAGGAACAGCATTTATTTGAAAATCTTTTGTAACATTTATAAATGTTTTTGCCACTTTTGAGCAATTTAATGTGCATTTGCAGAATTAAATGAAGTAAAGAAATCTTACAGACTTACTGTTTGATTTTCTCCTGTATAACCTAAATATTAATCGTACATCTGCTTTTGCAGCTCCGGGGAAAGTAGCGGATAAAGTCATCATCGAGAACACTAGAGATTCAACGTTTGTGTTCATGGAGGGGTCAGAGGACGCATATGTAGGATATATGACAATAAAGGTGAGTTTCTTCATATGCCTAGACGGTTAAAGGAAAAGGTCACCTAAAATGAAATTCCTGTATGCATTCTTTCACGCACAGGAATTACTGCAACAGTTTTTAGGTAGACGTGCATATGATGTATATAATGGGTTTCTATTGCAGTTCAATCCTGATGACAAATCAGCTCAACATCACAATGCTCATCACTGTCTGGAGATCACCGTCAACTGCAGCCCCATCATTGACCACTGCATCATCCGCAGTACCTGCACAGGTGACCACAGCGGCTTCTTTCTTTTTCCTCCAAATGTGTTGGTTTTCCTGCATTCATATATTGCATGTTTGTTGAACTGCTCAATAGTGAGTTCAGAAGTCAATCATCTTCATTACTGTTGCTCAAACTTGTGGTTAGGGATTTTACTGTATAATTTTACTGTATTGGTTTGGGAATTTACTGCATAATACAGAATGTTACAAAATTTGGAAAAGTTTTGGATGAATAAATCAAAAGTAGGGCTGTACACTTTTATCAACTAGTGTTTTTGCAAAAAATTAAAAATAATTGTTAAAATTTAATTTGATTACTTTTCAAAATATTAAATTAAATTGTTAATGTTTTATGCCTTCATTTGATTACCACAGATAAGTGTATGTTAAATCAAAAATCCAGAAAAAAAATGCAAAAAAAAAAAAAATCATTGTAATAAATTATTAAATTAAAGTTTTAATAAATGCAACTAATTAGATGAATTAATTAAAACAGGAAACACAAAATTTGTTAGGTTTTTAATAAATTCTTGTATTATTGTATACATTTTTCTGTTAATTACACATGCTTTGTAATAGCCAAAATTTAATTAACCATTAAAATGGAAACCAGAAAAATTTAAATGGAGAAAACTGAATCCATAAAATTACAATGCTAACAGAATTTGGATTAAAATTAAAATAATTTCACAGGGCCTTACTTTAACCCTAAGGGCTGGTTCACACAGAACATGCTTTTGCGTACCTTTGTCCTGCTTTTTAATTGTTTTTCCTGAGTAAACATGCGTAATTTGTCCTAGAAATCGTGTATATTTTGAGATTTTGAATAGCGGTTTAATGTGTGAAGCCCTTCGGTTGAGCTGTGTGGTGTCTGATGCTGACGGTGGTGTGTTGTCTTCCTGCAGTGGGCTCTGCAGTGTGTGTGAGCGGCCAGGGAGCATCACCCACCATCAAACACTGTAACATCAGTGACTGTGAGAACGTGGGGCTCTATATCACAGACCATGCGCAGGTAATATGAAGCTCTGTCTGGAATATTCCCTCAGGTTGGTTTCTGTGGTAGATGAATCGCAGTGCTTAGCAGTCGCTCTCTCCGTTTGCTCTGCAGGGCATTTACGAAGACAATGAGATCTCCAATAATGCTCTAGCAGGGATCTGGGTGAAAAACCACGGCAACCCCATCATCAGACGGAACCACATCCATCACGGCAGAGACGTCGGGGTGTTCACGTTTGACCACGGCATGGTACAAACCTCTCCGTCTCTACACACCACAAACGTCCACAGACTGACTTTAATAAGAAATAGAGAAATTGGGGATATTTATGAATAGGCTAATTATAAATACAATTAATTAAAAGAATATATAAATATGCATTTATTATCTTATTTTTAAGATAATAAATTTTAAGATTTTTAAGTTTTCAATTAACAAAAGCGATTTTTAATTTTTCTGTTATTTTAGTATTATTTATATACTATAGTATTTATTAATGTTTTAAATTAGCTTTTATTTTTTCAGTTTTCATTTTAATGTAAGAGTTTAACTTTTAGTAATTTATGTTGTGCTATTGTCATTTTTATGAGTTTTTTATTTTTCTATTTAACTTTAACTTTTATTTCTATTTTAGTTTGTCTTTTTAAAAACTTAAAAAATAGAAATGTTGCCTTGGCAATGAACTGAAATATTCAAAGTACTTCATGACAGCTTTTATAATCTTTATATATTCAAAAAAACTTAATAGCTTTCTATTTGAGTTTATTTGTTTTTGTTAACATTGTTTTTTTTTTTTTTTTTTTTTTTTGTTCTTTTATTGTTTTTTAAATGTATCTATATAGTATTTCTTAATTTGAATTTCAGTTTTATTTTTTAATTTTTATTTGTTTTTAATTTTTTATTTTACATCTAGTTAAACTAAATGAAAATGAGAAATGTTGCCATGGTAGTGTAAATATAATATTATGGCCCGGTTTCATAGACAGGGCTTAGCCTAAGCCAGGATTAGGCCATAGTTCAATTAGGACATTTAAGTAATTTTTATAGGGTTGTTCCGATTCCGATACTAGTATCGGAAATTCCACCGATACCACAAAAAATTCTGGCATCGGTATCGGCGAGTACTTGAACCCATGTACCGATCCGATACAATTTTTAAACAAGACTTATGCCCGCTAACTTTGCTTAACGCTGCAAATCGGAAATCAATTCTTCTTCGCTGCTCAGAATGCAAACACAGGAAGTTGTGCACAAGCAACCACTATTTAGAGCAGTGAAGAATAAATACAAACGTGGTAGCGCATAGCCAGTAAATCACTCGCATATGCAACTAAATCTTCACCCTGGGTGACTAAATAGTGTATAATATTAGCCACTGGCTAATAAATGCTCAGATTATACTCGCCAGTGTGTTGAGTTGGAGGCTATGTATAAGTTTAGCACAGATATATTTTCACTCGCTGAACACTCTGACCAAGCGCTTCAGAGTTTCACTCTCCGTCAAGCGATCTGGGCCATTTATCAGTTCATCTGAATGAATGCGCAGAGCAGCGCACCTGTATTTGACGTACCGTAAGCTCTAGTGTGAAGTGCAAGACTCGCCGTCGCTTTGCTTTTTTCCTCACACGCAAAAAGAGAGAGAGAGAGTCTTGCATGTAGCGCGTCAATTCTGCTTGGTATGTAAACGATATTCTTTGTTGTATTTTCCTGTCAGAATAACGGAGTTCCTTTGGAATTCTTGAGCTTTTAAGAACTGCCGGTTCTCCGGTAGTAGGCGGAGCTAATGCGCAAGCGACAATCTCATTGGCTGGCGCTCACCAATAATCGTCCCTGTTTTGATTTCAGCAAATCAGTTCAAGCGAACGCAGACAACGTGATTAATATTCATGAATCCAGCAGCTCGTTAATCCTTAGTGCGTTTTATATTGTTCTTAGTAGGATTCATAGTATGATTATTATCTTATCAGTATTATTGATAGTTTCCCCCCCATTTTTTAGAGAAACACTCAATTACCAAAAAAGCACCACCACCAGTTCAGTTAAAATGACTGTATTCATGGTTACCAAGTTTTAATTCTAATTGCTAAAGTTATATCATTAAATAATACTTGATTATCATAATACATTTATAATGCTTGACTGACTGATGTTAAGAGTGTACTTTTAGATATTTAAATAGATGTGCCATTTTCCAAACATTATATATTATATTTTTTTGTTTACTCGCCAGACTATCTATCTATCTATCTATGGTGAAGCACACCATAAAATAATTGTATCAATTCATACAGGGCTAGTAGTACATACAGCTGTATAACCAGATACACACCCAGGTATCAGATCAGCACTCGGTATCGGCCGATACCCTGAGCCTAGGTATCGGAATCGGTATCGGGAAGGGAAAAAGGGTATCGGAACATCTCTAAATTTTTATAAACATGCCTTAGAAAAAAACATTACTGGTGTGCATCTTAAGACAAAACAAAGGCACTGACATGTTTTAAGATCAGTCAGTGCAAGTTTCTTTCAGTTGAAACAGCTCAGACTTACATTTTAGTCTAGGACTAGGCTTAAGCCTTGTCTGTGAAACCAGAGGAATATATATTAATAAAATGCATTCTTGATAATATTTTGAATTTGTTTTATTCTCATATTTGCTGTTTTCATTTTGATTTGAATTAGTTTTAGTAATTGTGTGTTTATTTTTAGTGGTTTTTTTAATGTCTGCATAGTTTTTGTAATTATTATTTGTTTAAGTTTTAGTTATTTTGTACATCAAATTCAAGTTGAATATTTAAACTAACTTCAGCTAGCTGACAAAAAAAAAAAAATATATATATATATATATATATATATAATTTTTTTTTTTCCAAGTAACTTTTTTTTTAATGGTTTTAGTTAACTAATTCTGAACTTTGCAAAACAAGACTTAGAAGTGTGTGTTTGGTGACTCTCTGGCTCCCTCTGCAGGGCTACTTTGAAAGCTGCAGTATCCACAGGAACCGGATAGCAGGTTTCGAGGTGAAGGCGTATGCTAACCCTACGGTAGTACGCTGTGAGATCCATCACGGACAGACGGGCGGCATCTACGTGCACGAGAAGGGCCGAGGCCAGTTCATCGAGAACAAGATCTATGCAAACAACTTTGCGGGCGTGTGGATTACCTCAAACAGCGACCCCACGATCAGGTGAGAGACTCATCAATAAACACACATCTAATCATATCATACTGCGATATCTGTACAGTTACACTGTGTATGCTCGTTATAACCCCTCTTTTGATCAATCACAGGGGTAACGCCATATTCAATGGCAACCAGGGTGGTGTTTACATATTCGGCGATGGCCGAGGTCTCATTGAAGGGAACGACATCTATGGCAACGCTTTAGCTGGAATCCAGATCCGGACCAACAGCTGCCCAATCGTCCGGCACAACAAGATCCATGACGGACAGCATGGAGGCATTTATGTGGTGAGTGAACAGACAAAAACATCTACCAGTCTTATTTTAGTACAAGGTCAGAAATTAAAGGCATAGTTCAGCCAGAAAGCAAAATTGTCATCATTTACTTACCTTCAAGTTGTTCCAAACCTGTATGAGTTTCTTTTATCTGTTGAACACAAAAGAAGATATTTTGAAGAACGTTGGTGACCAAACAGTTGCCGGTAGCCATTGACTTCCATAGTATTTTTTTTTTTTCCCCACAGAATGGAAGTCAGTGGGTTCTATCAACGCTACCAACATTTTTCAAAGTATCGTATATTATAGATTTTTATATTTGTATATTTTATATTATAATGTATATTTCTACCTTTTGTATGAGCGATTTTTATAATTACCTTATTAAATGTATCTGTGTTGTCTTATGTCATGCTTATTGAACCATGCACTTTTTATGCATTAGAAAAGCAAGACTTCACATTGGTTATCTTAGTAGGATTAAAAACAAAATGTTTTTTTTTTTTTAAATTGGGAATAAATAATATACTGAAAGCAAGCAAAGAACGTTCCCCATTATAGAAACACTCATTGACCTCAAAATCACCAACTTCTGTGCGCAGTTTTCCAGTTGATTGTGCACTACAACATAGATATTTTTGTATTTTATATTTATTTTTAATGAAATAAAATAATGTACATGTTTTGTTTTTAGATTTATATTATTTATTAGTTTGTCAATATTTATGCATTTATTATTAATTTTTATCTTTATTTTATATTATCATCATTATTAGTTATTTTTATATTAGATTATTTCATTTATTAGTTTTATATTATTGACTAATGTGCTTTTGCAAAAACTCGCATTATGATCAGTAAAGCTGATTACGCTGCATAATGTTTTTACATCATGTATGCAGTTTGTTGTTTATGATAAATTTAACCCCAACAGTCATAACTGATTTAGTGTAATTGTGCGGGGGCATATTTGCCCCAGTATCTTGAAATTGTGGGGCATTTTTGCCCCAAGCCCATGTTAATTTCCAACCCTGTTCTGGTCAACCAGGTTGCTCACTAAAGCATCGCTATAGACTGATTGTCTTGTCTCTCTGTGGTCTTTTGCAGCATGAGAAGGGTCAGGGAGTGATCGAGGAGAACGAGGTGTACAGTAACACTTTGGCCGGTGTGTGGGTGACCACAGGCAGCACACCTGTACTGCGCAGAAACAGGATACACAGCGGAAAACAGGTGCGTGTGCTTCACTTCCCTCGCTCTGTGTGACCTGATTCCACATGCACACTCGATATGGACTTATGGTCTCATGCAGAGATTGTGAGGTGTCCCTTTTATGACGGTAAAACAGTTGCAAAACTAGAGCTTGTTGATTTGAATGTGATAACTTGTCGTATTAATATTCATATTTGTAAGTTGAAATTTACACTCGCAGCTCTGATGTGAAAAGCTGAGTCTTTCGATTTGCACACACAGACAATACTCCAAACACCCGTGTTGTGAATTCGAAGTTGCAGATTATTAGTTACAAATGTGTAAAATGACATTCACATAAAGAAAATGACAGACACGCATGTGTACGTCATATTTACTTTTGCACTTCGGTTTTGCTGAACAACCTCAAGTCGGCACTTAAAGCTTCTCAGATCTGGCAGTACAACTTCAAATCCTAGCGCTTTGACTTTTGCTACTCCTTTCGTGATACTCCTTTAGCAAAACTCACTTGTGCACTTGTAAATGCAGATGCGAGAGAGCAGAACCAGGGGTGGGGCTGGGGTGGGAATGAAGCCACTTTATTGGTCGATGCCTGACCAATAACATCGGATGATTTCTTTGCGTGATGACGTCACGCAACCACAGCAGCAACAGCCAGTGTTTTGGTAGAAGAGCCGGCATGCACGGCAGAAGACTGCGGAAGCTGTCAGCTCACCTAATGGACGATGCTGGCTGCTGGGAAGCCGTGGTGGATCAGGATACTCCATTCGCGTCCTCCCGGCTCCCACAGCAGACTACATACTGTGCTGTATTGTAGGCCTAATGGTCTGTTTTATACAGTGATGTCCGTTCTAAATATGCAATTCCTTTTAGCAACATATGGTCTGCTTAAAGGGGCGGTTGACTGCTTTTTTTTCTAGGCTTGATTGTGTTTATGGGGTACAGTGTAACGTGTTCATGCTTAGTTTTTAAAAAACTGCCTTATTTTTCATATATGCGGTCTCCATTGTCATTTGAATGGGCGGTTGACTTCCTGTTTCTATGATACCACTCCCTCCTAAATACGCAATGGGCATAGATTGATGAGCTGGCCCAGTGTATTGTGAACTCGTATTGCACATTGTCCGGAAACGTCACGCCCCTTACGGGCAATAGTTGCATGTGCTCCGGTGGAAAAGCCTTGCAACATAGCCTCGCCCCTTTATTGCGTGTTCCCGGGGGGCGGAGTTTATGTAAATTTCAGGGTTTGTGATGTCACCAACCCGGGAAGTAGCTCGTTGTAGTCCCTACCAGTCGTAATTGTAGGCATTAAACAGTCTTTTCTTTAAAAGACGATATCTCCGTTTCCATTGAACTTTCAGCTTCGCAACTTTGCAGATATTGTTTACGCTCAATCAGCAACATTACACACAAACTAAAGTTAAAAAATGAAATTGCAATCAACCACCCCTTTAAGGGTTCTTATGGAAAAAAATGCTGCTATTTTTAAATGAAAATAAGATGATGATAAATCAACGTATTTTTGACATGAATAATATTGCACTATGAAATACTAACTCTTTTGAAGAGTTAAGCCAGATACAGTTGTAGAGTTTTTAGCGAAAATAAATTTGTGATTTTTATTTTTTTGGCATGGCGTTAAACACACACAAACACTGTGAAATACTAAGAGTATTAAATGATGTAGTGCTGCTCAAATGTTTTCACTAAAAGCTCTTTGCCTGGAAGCAAAGGTGCCAGTTGTGTGATATCATTTAGTGACGGCATGCACAAAACATGAAATAAACTGTACAAATGTATCTAATAACATTTTTGTAACCTGTGATGATTGTGCTATCCTCAGTTTCTTGTGTAAATAAATTACAATGGTAGACTTGAAGTAAAGGAGCATGCAAGAGCATGAAAAAAAAAAACAAATGTTGTCTGTTCTTTGACCACGTGATACACTGTGGACCTGGATAAACATCAGTTTGACACACATCAAACTATTATATAAAGGTCTTCCAAACAGATTTATTTGTATGATCAAATGTGCTGGCCTAACTAAGTCAAATTGTATGGGCAACTTCATGGGCAAAGTGTAAATACAACGGTTTTGGCATATACATACTGCTGAATGAAATAAGCAACCCATTGTCTTATGATTTTTTTTTTTTTTTTTTTTTTATACAAATGTGCATATTGGAGAAAGCTGTTAAACACATTTTATGTGTTGGCCTGTTCTGTTTACTTGATATATTACATTCATATCATGCATCATATTGGTAAGTTACTCACTTACCTTCATCAGTTTCATTTTCACTTGTGCCTTAATAGCTTTATATTGGCCTTAATGGTCATTATATAAAGTGGTTAAACAAATTCCCATGCTTTATTTATACTGCAATGTGCAGTAGGATATACATATGAAAGATGTTGCATTATTTGTCTACCAAATAATACTTGAATGACAAGATGAATGCATTGTCTTCAATAAAATCCTGTAAAAGCTAAGGATATTCAATGAAAATAGTTTCCAGCATTTTACAAATAACTGATACATGTGCATATTAATGTTTCTTCCGATCAATAAAGTGGTTTCATTCCCACCCCAGCACCACCCTGCTCTCTCGCATCTGCATTTACAAGTGCACAAGTGAGTTTTGCTAAAGGAGTATCACGAAAGGAGTAGCAAAAGTCAAAGCGCTAGGATTTGAAGTTGTACTGCCAGATCTGAGAGGCTGCAAGTGCCAACTCGAGATCGTACAATGAAACTGAAGTGCAAAAGTTAATGTCATACATGTGTGTCTGCCATTTTCTTTATGTGAAAGTCATTTTACACATCTGTAATTATTAATCTGCAACTTCGAATTCAAAACACGGGTGTTTTGATCATTGTGTTTGCAAATCGAAAGACTCAGCTTTTCACATCAGAGCTGTGAGTGTAAATTTCAATGTACAAATACATATATTAATATGACAAGTTATCAAATCAACAAGCTTTAGGGTTTTGCAACTGTTTTACTTCCATATACTTTTTTTTTTTGCCATTTTATGACTCAAAAGACCAAACCTGGCACGGGCTTAGGATTGCATTTGAGATGGAGTTGTTTTAAAGATAAAATTAAGATCTATAGTAAGGTCCGTATATATTTGGACACTGACATAATTGTGGCTCTGCATGCCACCAGAATAGAATTCAAATGAAACAATCAAGATGAAATTGAAGTGCAAACTTTAAGCTTTAATTCAAGGGTCTGAACAAAAATATAACACAAAATGCTTAGCAATTGCAATTATTTTGTACACCGTCTCCCCATTTTCAGGGGCTCAAATTGAAGTCTAACAATTGTCTGTTTCTCTTGTATGGAGAGATTCTTTGACCTCATGATGTGGTTCACAGCAACAGCCTCCAAATGTAAATGACACACTTAAAATCAACTCCAGACCTTTTACCTGCTTAATTGATGTAGAAATAACGAAGGAATAGCCCACATCTGTCCATGAAACAGCTTTTGAGTCAACTGTCCAATTACTTATGGTCCCTTGAAAAAGGGGGGAGGTACATATTAAAGAGCTCCAATTGTGATGAGAATACCCTCAAATTAAAGCTCAGAATGTGCACTTTAAGCCCATATTCATTATATAACTGTAAGTTCAATATGTTTTAGTCAACAGCTAAAATAATACAAATTGTGTCAGTGTCCAAGTATATATGGACCTAACTGTACGTCTAAAGCCTCTGGGATCTCTAGATCTTCTTGGAGTGATTTTGTAAATGTGTTTTTGTCCACAGGTGGGGGTTTATTTCTATGATAACGGTCACGGAGTGCTAGAAGACAATGACATCTATAACCACATGTACTCTGGAGTTCAGATCAGGTCAGTGACTTAACAAGCATTATGTAGGGATGGGCGATACTCAAATTTTATTTTCAGTTTCAGTGATAATGAAACAAGTAGAGATGCACCGATTGCAATTTTCTTGGCCGATTCAGATTTTTTTTGTTGTTGTAAGTGTGACCTGCCGATACAGATTTATGCCGATTCCGATTTTCTTTATAAAAACTATAATTATGAGCATATACAAACAAAAATCTATACTTTTTTTTTTAATGCAAAAAAGTATTTACATCATAAAAAAATGTTAAACATTACAATTCCCCCCATCAGGAGAAAGATACAGATGTTCTCTCACTTAAACAAGTCTCAAAATAAAGTGCTCTGTGACTAGAAAAAAGGTAGAAATAACAATTAACTGAAAAGGAGTTGCTGTACTATTAAAAAAAAAAACAAAAAAAACAATGTCATTTCCCAATGTTTCTTAAATTGTAATTTTTCACTAACTTTATTAAATGTCATCTTTCACATCAAATTCTTACATTGTTTCAATTAATTCAGTTAGAATAATAAGAAACTGTAGAGCTGTTACCGTTCAAATGAAATCAGTATCAACAAACTCCTGCAGGAAACACAGAAGCTGCATCTGAAGAAGCATTAGATGTATTTACAGACTGTTTGATGAAGCTGCGGTGCCATAAATACATTTACACTGCAAACTTTCGAATGCATAAAGAATTTTATAACATTAATTTTTAAAATATTTTTTAAACATACAAATGTTGGGAAAAATGCAATAGTTTTAAATATGAAACCAAACCAGTAGGTGGCAGCACATAACTGTATGAGTGAGTCATTTAGTCCTTCATTCAACAGATTCGTTCAAACGGCTGATTCATTCAGAGGCGAGGCAAGTGACTTCTGTCTTTATGAACGGGATACTGAATCATTGACTCACTTGATTCGTTCAAAAACATGGATTCATTCAGTAATGAAACACCGCTGTGTTGCTCGGAGACACAAAACCGTTCTGATGTGGCTTTGATTGGAACTATTTTCATCGGCAAAATTGAGCAAAAACAGTCAATATTGTCTCGTGCAATCGTGTTGAAACATTTTGTTCGTGCAGTGTTGCGTACCTAAATCATATATTATAAATGTCTTTTTATTTATTTTTTTTACTACCGCAGTATGCATCTGTAAGTTTCTGTGTGTGATGTTTTGATTCTGCACGAGTCTCTCTCACACACTCACTCAGGCTGCGCAAGCCTCATCTGGCACGACACAAATACATTATCAGTCGCTGTAAGTGTGACGTCAAAACAGACCGGTCCGGGCTGGTCAGGCGGAAAATCGGCTAATTCCGGTCCCTGGCCATTCGATCGGTGCATCTCTAGAAACAAGATAATCAACATGAAAATGTTGTGCCCCATTCAATATCACAATGATGCTCTCACTTTTGACCCTTTTTTCAGTCTTATATATATCAAATATAATATATTATTATTATTTATTTATATTTTTTGTGGATGTTAAACAAATGCTCAGTGGTGTGGAAGTGCACTAGTAGTGTGAAGTTTTGTTTTTTTGTTTGTTGTTGTTTAATCATTTATTTTATTTATTAGTTTTATTGGTTTAATTGATATATTTTCATTAGAATAATACTATTATTTTGTTGTTTTATTTTATGAATAGTTATATTAATTTCAATTAACAATTGAATTGTCATTTATTATATTATTTTACATTTTATTTTAAATTGTTTATTATTAATGTATTTATTTTTTTTACATTTATTCTCACAGTTCAAGGAAAGGCACTGTTAAAGACAAGTTTAGTTTAATGCAACAATCTATCTTTTTCAGTTTTATCCATTTTATTTTTTTATTATTTAATTAACATTATTATTTAAAATTATTTTTATATAATTTTTTTAAATATTTATTTTTAATGTAGTAATTTTTTTTTTTTTTTTACATAAAATATGATTTATTTATTTTAAAAGTTGAATAAATGCATGATGTTTCCAAAGTCAGCGAGTAGTTGTGTTAAGTAACCGTGATTATGAGTTTCACCATAATTGAGCAGCCACAGACTTATAAGACTTTTAAGTTATAACATGACTTAAAAAAAGGAATAAAACATGATATTTTTTGTTTTTCTTGTAGAACTGGCAGCAATCCCAAAATCAGGCGGAATAAGATCTGGGGTGGACAGAACGGAGGAATTCTTGTTTACAATTCAGGTAATATTTCCGTCATTGCCTTTTGATGTCTTGCTTGATATAAAGGCTCATGTTTCTATATTTCAGATAAATAAGTGTCCTCTGAATCTCTTGTCAGGTTTAGGCTTTATCGAAGACAATGAGATCTTTGACAATGCCATGGCCGGGGTTTGGATCAAGACCGACAGCAACCCCACGCTCCGCAGAAACAAGATCCACGACGGGCGGGACGGAGGAATCTGTATATTCAACGGAGGACGAGGTGATGCTCCTCTGCTCATATAATCTGTTCTGTTCTTCGGAGCGCTTCAGCTTCATGATGAGGTGCTCATCATTTTCTGCTGCAGGGTTGCTGGAGGAGAACGATATCTTCAGGAACGCTCAGGCCGGAGTCCTCATCAGCACTAACAGTCACCCTGTGCTGCGCAAGAACAGGATATTCGACGGTTTTGCAGCTGGTGCGTATTTTCATTTCAGTAATGTAACAGCTACTGCATCAACTCTGACTAGGTATTATAGGCATTTTCTAAACAAAAATCTTAACTTGATTTTATTTGAACAGGAAGCACATGGATAAACAAATGTTGTGTGTTTTGTTAGGATTGTGAACCCTTTCATTATGGTTTTTTATAGTAAACATTTTGTGTGTGTTTTTCTGCAGATTTGTGTTTTAATACATTGATATTTATTGATTTAGCATGACACAGTGCAGTTTAGCAACACGTAAAGACATGCTTTTTTAAATAATTCACTCGCTATGATTTTAGCATCAGTGGCATGTTATTATAGTTTTCATTAAAATTAAAAAAAAAAATTATTGAAGTTTAAATTTTTGTCATATTATATATGTATATATAAAGAAATCTAAAAAATAAAACGTATATCATCAAGGCCCAGTTTCACAGATGACAAGTTCAATTAGGACAATTAGGTGCCTTAGAAAAAAACATTACTGGTGTGCATCTAAAGACAAAACATGTTTTATGATCAGTCAGTGCAAGTTTATTTCAGTTGAAACAGCTGACTTGCATTTTAGTGTAGGACTAGGCTTAAGCCTGGTTTGTGAAACCGGGGGCTATTGTGTGTGTGTGTATATATATATATATATATATATTTTTTTTAAACTTCTAGAAATGTACTAAACTATACAAATGTATAAAACTTTGTTGTGAAAATGCTACTTTTTTTTATAGAATCTCAGATGAGATGCATACTAAATATTCATTATAGACAAATAATTGTTAAGCTCTGTCTGTTGCAGGTATTGAGATCACGAATCATGCGACGGCAACATTAGAAGGCAATCAGATTTTCAACAACCGCTTCGGTGGATTGTTTCTCGCGTCTGGCGTCAACGTCACGATGAAAGGTAAAGTGGAAGCATCTTCACTCACTTTTACTCACTTCATGATCCAGTGGACTTTAAGTGAACATTATTCTCATTTAATCTTCACAGACAACAAAATCATGAACAATCAGGATGCCATAGAGAAAGCGGTGAGCAGAGGTCAGTGCCTGTACAAGATTTCCAGTTACACCAGCTATCCAATGCACGATTTTTACAGGTAACGCTCCTCCTGAGAACCCATCTGAAATCTCAGTGTAAGACCGGCAGCTGCTTTCTCACGCCTCTGTTTCTCTGTGCAGGTGTCACACCTGTAACACCACAGACCGCAACGCCATCTGTGTGAACTGCATCAAGAAGTGTCATCAAGGGCACGACGTAGAGTTTATTAGACACGATAGGTCAGTCGTTCCCTCCAAGTATTACTTTGAGTTTGCTTTGCGTTTACTACTAAAACAAGAATTATTTTGCCTTTTAGGACCTTTTTTTTTTTTTTTTTAAGCATGTAATTTTCCTCCACATTAATGCAAATGTGAGGAGAAAACATTACTGCGTACAATTACAAAATGACTTGTAAAGTACATTTCTGTACCTCCATTAATTAATGCTGATTTAAAAAAAATATTGTCAAAAAAATACTACTGCATTTATAGATGCTTTTGCATTATAATGATGACAATTTGGAAGGAAAAGTGTCATGCAAATAATGTCACAATGTTATTATAATTCATAAATTAAATGCAAGGGCGCATAAAGAACTTTAAGAAAAATTCATTTATTTATTAATAAAGGGATAATAGGAGACATTTACAAGCAAAGTGATTTTATTTATTTGAACACAAAAGTACACTAGGCTTTTATATATTTTTGTTTTAATCTGTATTCAAAGAAATATATATTTTTATTTTAGGTGTTAAATATGATCCAGATATTTTTTTAAATAAAACTGAGTTTCTAACTGACCTTGTTTTTGGCTAATTATCGTAACTTCCAAGTAAAATTGGTACAAAATGACTTAATTGGTAAAAATATATATATATTTTTTTTGTTTGCTGTACACGATTATATATCATATATGCAGATTTAATCTTAAAATTAAATGTATTTTTCTGGACACTTTTTTGATTTTAATACTGTATTATAGATATGAGAATTTAGGGGAAAACGTGCTCAGTTGTCATGAAAATAATTCACATTTAAAATATACAACAAAATGTATTTTATTAAAAATATATCAAATTAGACTTCACTTTCTCTAATTGAAAAATTAAATTTCAATGTGTGTATAAAGGTTTCTGAAAGTTTCTGAAACATTTTCCACCTTTTATATAATTATTTTTGTGTGTGTGTGTATATATATATATATATATATATTTATTTATTTTAATCCTCATTTGTGCATCTTCAGTGTGTGACTGAATGTGTTTCTGTCTGCAGGTTTTTCTGTGACTGCGGTGCAGGGACTCTGTCGAACCCTTGCACACTAGCCGGAGAGCCGACGCACGACACAGACACGCTGTACGATTCGGCGCCTCCTATAGAGTCCAACACGCTGCAGCACAACTGAAGCGGAGCCGCTCCGAACCGACAGACTCCATGTGCTCAGATGAGATTACACGCTAGAAATAATTCAATTTTATTCAAACAAACTCTTGGAGAAAGAAAGCATTGCGTAAACGCAGAGAGGAAACATTTCTATTTAACAAACGTTCTGCTGTGGATCCCGTTTGTCCCTGCCGCTCTAGGGACGGCGGCGGCGACTCAGGATTCGTGGGATGGAAAATGACGAGAGAAACGGACCCAAGGCGTATAGACTCGATGCTTCCCATGCAGCCGTCACCGCGCTCTTGTATATGTACGGAAAAAAAATGACCCAGCACTTCAGTTTTGCTTTTGTTTCATTTTTTTTTTTTTTTAAAGATGTTTAGTTCTTGAGGTTTGATTTTAATGCTTTCTCATGTAGTTTTGTATTTTCAAGCAAAAATCTTAAATGTACTTGAATGTCTTTTTATTTTATTATAAGTATATTAATTTCGGGGTTGTTTATACCTTAGATTGCTGTATTCGTTCTCATGTCGCAGGATGTATGTTCTTTCTGTGAAAGAGATTTGAGGAAAAAAAAGAGAAAAGAAAGAGAAACACTAAGTATTCTCCAGCAATGTTTTGAGTGTGAAAGTGATATGAAGTGTTTTCACGAGGCTGGTGGTAACGATTCGGCCCATATGCATTAGTCCGGAAGGGATTTAAATGATTAGCCCCGCCCCCTCATCCTGAAAAAAGCGCGAACCGTTCCATAAGACGCCAGACTTGCGAAAGCATCGCGTTCTCGCGCCGCTTCGCTCCGAATGCCGCGAGCGAGGCGACGTGAGCCGAAGTGGCATTGCTGGAGATTTTAAGAGGCTTCGTGCTGATTTGAAGCTCTGATGAATATCTGTACAGCTTTTTTTTTTTGTGCTTTTTTTCCCCCTCCATCCAACTGTATTTGGTGACTGTGGGTTCTCATACGGCCTGAATTGTATGCATGTTCCATGACATCTAGACTTAATATATTGTGAAGTACTCAATAACCATTATGTAGCTGTTAGTAATTAATCAAAAGTTTAATTTCCTAGTCGAAGAGGAACGTGTTACATTTTTAAAAATAAACTTTATTAGATCATTTCAGTAGTGAGTGCTTGCTTTCTACGTGACAACAAAATAACTCATGGAATGGTGAACAGAAGAACTTAAAACAAAGAAAAAACATTTTCCATCACAAGCTGCCGATCATCTGAACCAGTGTTGTGAACTGCTCGCGGTCAGCCGTGGGGCTTTCAGCAAATGAGCACAACTTCCTGTTGAACAAATGAGAACATTGTAAATAAATTAGTACAGGAGCTGAACGTGCATTAAACACAAACACTCTCACTTTTAACAGGTCTGGGAATGCATTTCTGTTCATTTAATTCAACCAAAACTATTTATTTTTAGTGTTGGACACTTTTGCTTGATGGCAAAGCCTCATTTTAAGCATTCATAACTCCAGTCGACTTTGAAAACCTTGCGTTATATAATGCTTTTAATGTGTTGGTTTGGTACTTGAGAGATTTGAGTGTCTCTTTTTGGAGTTTCGAGTCCATAATGTGCAACCAGCTTCATCTGCAACAGTGAGAGACTCTGAGATGCAGTTTCAAATATAACATCTGACCAAGATAAAACAGGCAGAAGAATAAAGATTTTGATGCTAAACGATTAGAAAAGAGTTTATATATGGGTGAACATAAGATTGACACCGTGGGATGTGCTGCAGAAAGCATGAGATGAAGCTTCAACTTCTCTCTAAAGTTTAATTATCACATTAAGCCATATCGTGAAAACCTCTTCTAATTCATAATTAAGACGCTTGTTACACCGATTAGAAAAAAGTAGTCTGTGTTAATGGTTCTCCACAGATTTCACCCACAAATACATGCGTATGTAAATGAGTCTTATGAACAGTTAAAATACAGCATTTATTTAAAACAGTTATTTGTAACATTATAAATATATTGAGTCCTTTCGATTAATTTAGATCTGTTTTTAGAGCCATTACAGGGTTTCTGCAGGTTTTGTACAGATAAATTAAAGAAAAAAAAAAGTCTTAAAGAATTTAAAGGGCATTATTTTTCACATAATTTACCTTTATTCTACACCGCTCTGGACCTTCTCTGATAAACGCTCTGATTATTTCCTGGTTTCATGAAGCCCCTCCCTCAGAAATACGTGATGGGCTCTGATTGGTTAGCTGGCTCAGTGTGTTGTGATTGGCTAAACCGCTTCTAAACGTCCCGCCCCTCAGCTCAGCGGCATGTGCTCCGGTTGTATTGTAAACAATGGTGTCATCTATACTGCTTATCAATTTGAGCCCGATTGATTCCCGAGGGCGGGGTTTATCTGGGTTTGTGACCCGGGAAGTAACTCGTTGTAGTCCCTACGAGCTGTTTTTGTAGGCATTAAACTGCCAGAATTTTAAAAGATGATATCTCCGTTTGCATTAAACTTTCAGCTTCGTAACTTTGCAGATATTGTTTATGCTCAAACAGCAACATTACACACTGACTAACGTTAAAAAAGTGAAGTTGCAATCAACCACCCCTTTAAAGACTAAATGGAAGGGGACACAAAGAAATTGAACAATAAACTGAAGTGAGAATGTTTGTTTTAGGTATAAACGCACTTAAATTTGTTAAGTTTCTCAGAAAACCGACTTGTCTTCATTTGCATCTCAAGTAAATGCATCTTGATTTCTGGTCATTTTGGTGTAAAAAGTACTTAATGAATATGTCACAATGCAAAAAATCTGAGCGCTCCAATCAGAACACAGATCGTAAGGTCACTCACTTGAATATCCGGAGAGACACGGTGCTCCTCTCAAACTCGCGGGCCTTCTTATGGCCGGACTGGATGACTTCCTCCGGGATGTTCGCCAGGCGAGCTGCGTTGAAGCCGTAACTCTTGGGACATGCGCCAGCGATGAACTTGTACAGGAAGGTGATGGTCTCCTGACTGGGGTCCTCGCACTCATTCTCCACCATACAGGCCTGACAAGAAACACAGGGAGATCATTTCACTGATTTCATTTTATTTAACATTTTAAAAATGTCTAGTTTTGTGACTACTTTCAAATATTCATTATTTATAGACTTTATTTAGTATCATTTATACACCATTAGAGTTTTTATTACCATTTAAATGAGCTTTTTTATATATTCTGTCTTTGCTTTAATTTTTGTTAATATTTTAGTAATTTGTTTTTTATTTTTTTAAATATGTCTATATTGTTTTATGGCTGTACTTTCAAAGATTTTTTTTTTTTTTTTTTTTTACATTCAAACATTTATTACTTAGACTTTCTAAGTTACACTGCATCAGTGTTATTTTACTATCATTTATTCGTTTATTAATATTTTGAATTAGTTTTTATTTTTATACTTTGTTTTTATTTATATTTATATTCACATTACATTTAGCAGACGCTTTTATCCAAAGCGACTAACAAATGAGGACAACAGAAGCAATCAAAACCAACAAAAGAGTGATCATTTGTAAGTGCTGTGATAAGTCTCGGTTAGCCTAACGCAGTACACGTGGCAAGGTTTATTTTATAATAAATAAGTAGATAGAATAGTAAAAAATAGAGAACATTAGTGTTAGAAGGTCTTTTTTTAATTTTATTTTACAAAGAAAGAATAGAAAAAGAATTGAGAATGTTAGAAAATAAAGTATTGTAAAGAGAGCAAGTGTTAAAGGATCAAGTGTTTTATTTACAAATAAAAAGAAAACAAGTAGAGAGAATAGAAATAGAATAGACCAGGGGTCGGGAACATTTTTTTGACCAAAGTGCCAATTTTGTATTTTTCCAAAACAGCCAAAGTAAAAAAAAAAAAAAAATTATATATATATATTTTTTTCCTTCAATAATGTCTAAAATACACAAATATGCAACAATCCGTCAGAAATTGTGCAAGGCTTTTACTGTGAGGTTGATTTACAACCTGAGGAGGATGAATTCTCTGAGTGAATGAAAAATAATGCACGGTGCTTATGTCGACCGTATTTATGTGAATACTCATTTTGACACACCGTGTTTTGACCGTTTTAGGCGCGCCACTGAAGACGAAATCTACTATGCTTGTCGTGTTCCACTCGGACCTCACGCGCAGAAAACATCCAGTCAGAAGCAGATTGAGCTTTGAGTTTTTAATACTGTCTGTCTTTTTAATATCAAGAATGTCTCATTCATTCACGTTCCTTTATTAATAACGCTAACAGTCCCACTCGCTGAAAGCTGCGCGGAAAAAGTGAAAGTAACTGGTGAAATGTTTCTAAGTATAAAATAAATAAAACAAAGTATGTGTTTCAGTCCTGTCACTTTTTAAAAAATTTTTTTTTTTACATTTAGACTTTGTCTGCTGTTCAAAAAATCTTATTTTTGCTATTATCACAAACAAGCTACGAATCTGAGTGCAGGAGCTCTGCGTTACCAGAGACACGTCAGTGGTTTGCTGTGACTCATGACTCTCGTGAACAGTACTGAACGCGCATTGTGGCCGGAATGAATTTTTTAAAAATTATTTTAAACCTTTTATCAGCTTATGTAGACTCTACAACAAAGGAATGGCTGATATCTATTGATGTCTAATTTTTGTAATAGATTTTTTTGGCGAGCCATAGGTTCCCGACCACTGGAATAGACAGTGCTAGTATTTGAGGGTCAAGTAAATATATAGTTTTGCGGCTGTACTTTTAAAGATTTTTTTTTTTTTTAAACTTTTAAACATTTCTTATTTATAGACTTTCCAAGTTATAATGCGTGTTATTTTAGTATTATTTATACAATATTAAAGCTTTTATTCATATTTTATTCTTTTCATATATACATATTTTTAGATTTTCTGTTTACATTTTAATTTTAGTTAATGTTTTTGTCATTTCTGTCTATATATTTTTTTTTAATCAATATTTTAGTTTGTTATTTTAGTATTTCAAGTTAAGCTAAACAAAAATGAGATGTAAAAGCTTATGTATTATTTCATTTAAAGTTATTATTATTATAACTTTTCATTTTTTTAATGGATATAGTTTGTTAATAATCCTGATGTGCATTAGTGTAAATGATTTTTGCATGTTTGTACAAACATTTTACATTGTAATCATCGGCAGGCCACAGAATATTACTGAAAATGTTTGTTGTAGTAAAATATTTTGGTCAGTTAAGTGATATTTTCAGTATGAAGGTGAAGACAGTGAAACTGACCATGTGTCCGAGTCTGACGGCGGGGTCCTGGACGTGGTCCTCCACCAGTGAGTGGTAATGAGTGGAGAACAGGGTCCGGCAGCAGATCTTCTCTGACAGCTCGTTCACCACTGCGCTCGCAATGGCTGTGCCGTCATACGTGGCCGTACCTCTGCCTGCAGTTCAGGCGAAGGAAAAGGTTACAACTTACTCATTTTAGAATTTCACTTTTCATTTAGTGTGTGCAAAGTTTAATGTGAGATGAGCAACTAAATCACCCAGTTCATCCAGCAGGACGAGGGAGTGGTTGGTGGCGTGCAGCAGGATGCTGGCCGTCTCGCTCAGCTCCACAAAGAACGTACTTTCCCCTAGAAAACCAAACACGGTCTATTAAGTATCCTGAGTGAAGCTCACACATGATGGCCGAAGGGATAAGAAACAAGTGGCAACTTACCTGACATTATACGATCAGAGGCGCCAAGACGAGTGAAGACTCGGTCCACAGGAGTGAGGCGCAGACTCTCAGCAGGTACATAGCAGCCTAGCTGGGCCAAAATCACCACCAGACCACACTGAAAAACACACGGCCATATAAAACACGTTTTATATGAGAACACAGGGTGAAATCTGATAGAATCTGCATATTACTTTATTTCATTTTAACAGGGCATTGACATTTGAAGTCACATCAATGTTTAGGTCACGTCAACAGTCCTGCGGTAAGAGAAAATGTTTTCAAAATTACAAACATTCCATACAATTAATATGAGGTTATTTGTTTATTGACAGGCTAAAAACATGATATAGAAACCTGCATAAATAAGAACTCAAACCATATCCGTCTTTCTATTATTTAAAAAAAAAAAAAAAAAACACGATCCATGATTTTTATAGATTTAATTAATATTATTTTGTTATGTTCATCAGTAGAATTTACAGGCCCAAACAAAACTGGCAGAAAACATGATACAGAAACCTGCATTTCCATAAATAAGAGTTCAAACCACATCCTTCTTCCTGCCTGAACAGCTGCTCAACACATTATAGGGTGAAATTTGCCTAAATGTTTCTCAACTACATACAAAGTCACTAATAAATGATGAGGGCTGTAAGGGTATAATTATCTGCTCTGACAATAATTCAATTACAATTATTTACTAAACAATGCAAAGCACAATGAACTTTGAAATTCAAAGTGTGGCTCAAAATTATTTAAAAAATATACATGGGATTTTTAAAACTGAAAATAAGTCAAGAATTGAATTTCTGTAGCTGAATCATAAAAAATGTGAACTTTGAATACAATGCAAGTCATTTTGGGTAAAAGCGTCTGTATGCAAAATGTATTCAGGAAAAGAATAGCATGGGTAATACATTTGGTATCGCTATTCAATGCATTCAATTTAGATTTAAAATTGGTGGACTGTTGGACATTAATTCAGTTTTATACCTCAAAAAAAAAAAGATTACTTTCTTAACACGCCATGAAGATTGTTTTTGTTGAAAACTGATTAGCGACACTCACCTGTCTCATTAGGGTGGACTTGCCTCCCATGTTTGGTCCAGTGACCAAAACACATGGGGCAAGCGCTTTACCATTATCATCATCATCTTCACTACCAGGGCAGCCGATGAAGATGTCATTGGGGATGAAGTCATCACCGAAGAAGGTCTTGGTGACGCAAGGGTGACGGGACCCTCTGAGATCCAGGAAGGGGCGTGACTGAGACCCGTCACCCGGGAGAACTATCTCTGGTCTCACCATGGGCCCGTCGCCGGTCTGACTGTACCGGGACATGCTCAACAGCACGTCTACAGAGGTGGAGAGAACAAGAACATATCATTGTGAATTCTATTACCAATATCACTAATTTTTCAGTAAGCATGGCATTTACTATTATCTTAATCTCAAATTCTGGAAAAAAAGTAAAATGTTTATATTAAACTAAATTTGAATGCATTGGTGTACTTGTGCATACAACCATTCTGTGGCCATTTTCAATGCCAAATAATGCAACATGCTGCTAAAACTTTTTAATTAATTACATTGAATTCATTTACATGCACAGTCATTAGCGATTTACACAAACACTGTATCCTTGATTTTGAATGTGAATGTCTGACTTTTTAAAATGAAGTGTTGCAGGGCAGTGGAACAGAAAAAAATGCAAAAAGATGCAAAATGCAAAAATATTTTTTAAAGATTTAACTTTTTAACTGTCCTGTTAATGCCCAAGATGCTGCAAAATATGTAAGTGCAACATTCAAAGACGTTTGTATCTTGCATTGTCAGCTTACTGATTTACACATAAACCTTTAAAACCGTTTTGTTGTTTGTTCTTTGTTGTGCATGTAAATGCATTGGTAACTAGCTCAAATCAACACTTTGACCACCTATCCATAAAGAAGAGCTACATAAACTACAGCCCAAGTTGAAAAACCTCTTATTTTCAGATTGGAGTTGAAAGATTATGAATGAATATAGCATGTTGGCATTATTGATGTTAAGTATGGTATATATGATGTAAATATGACACATGTAGTATATTTTGATGAATAGGAAAAACAATGTGTTCTCTTCTCCTTTTTTGTATATCAACATAGTTGAGAGTTTAAATAAACCATAGAGTTGATTTTCCTTACCAAGCACTGCCATGCATTCAACCGCTGTCTGCCAGTCTTTGCAATTCTTGTCGAAATTGTAGAAGAGTCTTCTCATGCAGTCCTTCAGCGCTGTGTCTCGTTTGTCTTCCCAGGTCTGTAGCTCTGAAAACAGCCGTTCAATCTCTTTAGTCGAGTACCGTTTCCAGCCTTTCTTAGTGGACCTCACCTCGTACTCCTCTGGCAAGCTTCTCTCGGAAACACTGTCTGGAACTTCGAGCTGGTAGCGGTTCCTTCCCGTTCCCCAATAAGACAGATTCTTACAGCCCAGTCGCTTCTTCTGTCGGTCCAGGTATTCCTGCAGGCCTCTCTCACAGTCTTTTATCCCATTTAAGGCTTGGTCGTACTCGGGATCGAAGCCAGCCTTTGGCGAGATGACGCCTGTGGTGCGAGCTTTCTGATGGTCGAAAGCCGTATCCCAACGTTTGAGCTCTGGCGAAAGGTCGGGGAAAAGCCCATCTTCGTTTTCGGTCTTAAGGAGCATCACTTGACGCAGCAGTTTAGATTTGAAGCCTTCTGCAACGGGCTCCATGATCGTCATGATTTCTCTCATTACTTTAAAGCCCTCAAGTGCTGCGAGAAAGTCGGCGATCTTGCGTTTGCTGTAGACGACTTCTTCGTACAGAATGGCTCGGGAGTCCGGATGGTCCTGTCCTTTCAAAGGAGTACCCATGCTGTGAATCTTGCTAAGCAGTCTTTCGAGATCCGGAAGCTTCTTTAGCAGGTCTGTGACTTCGGTCGATTGGGACGGCGTGCCCATCAGGTCCTCCACGGCATCGAAGCGATCTCCAATGGAGGATGGATTGCAAAGAGGGGCGCAGAGCCATTGTTTTAGCAAGCGTTTGCCAAAGGGAGTGCAACACGTGTCCAGTCGCTCAAGTAGGGTTCCCTCAGGACCTCCAGTTGAGCTGTTCTGAAGGATCTCAAGGTTAGCAAGAGTCACTCCATCCAAAACCATTCGTTGACGAGTCTGGGCAAAGAAACACGACGCTCCTCCAGCCTGCTCCATCTCTACGTCAACAGGAACATACTCCTCGAAGTTTCCCATTGAAAAGAGCTCCTTATCCACTAGACATTTCTTCAAGTAGAACATGCACCCGCCAAGTGCAGAAAGAGCAAGTTCGTAACCCGTTTTTGGAGTGAGACATAAAGCATCGCATTCGGACGTCATTGCTTTTAGAGTCGAAGGCAACACTGATGCCTTTTCATCATCGGCTTTGCTTTCGTTGAAGTAGTCTTCCTCTGCAAGGACCTTGAGGGTCTTCTGTGCATCCCAAAACTGCGAACCAGCATTGAGGCCTTCTTGTAGAGTTGACGACAAGATGGCCTTAAAGATTTTCAGCGTCTCAGCTGACGGGTTGCCCTTCTCGTAAAGCACCTGGGCTGGAGAATAATGCGCCACCAGAGTACGCAAACGGGAACAATGACGGTCATCCTGGAATTGACCGATATGGAAGCGTCCCACCGAGGTGTCAATGAAACACACCCCGTAGATGTGTCCGTGTCCCGCGCTGTCCTCCTCGCTCTTCTCTTTAATGCTCAACAGATACTTGCTTTGAGTTTCAGAAGGGGCGCCGTCGAGCACGCTGTACGTCTGAGTCCCTCGCGTGATGATTCGGCAAACCTCTCGCTTGACGACGCGGTCGAATTTAGTGGGACGTGCCAACGTCTTACATCGTGCTTCCATCATCTCAGGGGTCTCGGTCTGTTCCACGCGAGCCACTTTGTAGCCCTTTTGCACGAGCACGTCTGAGAAGCGCCCAAAGCCGATTTCGGGGAAACCAGAATGGGCCCAAGCACCCTTCATGAAGGTAAGACCGAGTTCATTGACGCCAATCACAGCGTCCATGTGGTAGAGTTCGTAGAACTTACCAACTTTGTAGAACAGAACGGTATCAAACATCTCAGACTTCAGCTGCCACCAACGGCGCATTCCAGGCGTCGTCCTGTTAAGGAAATCATCGGGTACGTATAGAGTCGTAGGGTCGTAGTTTTCGTCAGACTGACGTTTACGTTGTGCATCCTTTCTCTTGCCGTCTTGCAGCCACTCGAGCTTCTCGTGGTCCCACACAGTTGGTCCTCCATCTGTCCCGTTTGTGCTGCCGCTCTGACTTTCGAAGTTGTCCGGTGCGGAGAAAGCAGAAAGTCGAGATTTGGTGTCAGATGCCACTGATGAAAGAGCTGCAGGTGCTCGTTTTGGGGGATCTGGTTTGCCCTTTGACTTGGCAGGCTTTTCTGAAAGACGTTTGCGCTTCACCGGTTTCACAGGGCTGTCTGGTTCCGTCTCCGGCTCGCTTTCTTCTTCCTCAGCCCCGCTACACACTCCCTCCTCGTCATCCTCGTCACTGCTTCCTCCTGCCTGATCAGGTTTGAACTCCTCACCGGAGTCATCGCTGTCAGACGCCACCACGATTCGGCGACGCTTCGGGTTTTGACCTTTATCAGCTGCAGCACGAGATGAACGTCGACTGGGCTTCGCCTTTTCTTTAACCTCTTCCTCAGACATTTCTGCATCTGATAAGGTTGACTTATCAACCTACAATAAAACATTACATAATGAAATTAAAATAACGTAAACACATCTGAAGATGAATAAGATACAAAATGTGATACAATGTTCCATCTAATGACAAAATGATTAAAAGACCACATAAGAAATAAGTAATTGATGTTTTATGCAAATTGCAACTATGTGAACTCACATAGCTCCTATATTTCTGAGAATTAGAAAGAAGTTATTAGATTTTACTTTTGTAGTCAAAGCTTGCATGTACAACAGAAACACTTTGTTTGATAGATGCTGACAGGCAACAGCTAAAACATGAACGATCAACAAGTCAATATTTTCTCTTGAAATACCTATAAAGGATTTAAAGATTATTTTGATTTGTCGTTTAGTTTACCCCCCCCCTAAAGAAAAGTTAGGCTTTTATTTTTGCACATAAAACTGGCATCGATCAAATGTGTGGTAGAAGCTTCGTCCTACAGAGCGTCTTTCACTCTCTTTCACAGGCTTTTGGCTGCTATATTTTTTATTAATCACCAGATGGTGCTGTTTTCGAACACACTCAAAGCTTTTCCCGAAACAGTCCCAGTGTGAACTTGGCTTAATTTAATTTAAATTTTTGTCTCTTCAAACTAAATGCATCTTTTACGAGAATATTAATTTTCTTCACTCTAGTGTTTGCTCACCTCCATATCCTCATCATCCTCCTCTTCGTCACCTGAAGGATCCATGCACATGGACATCTTCAGTCTCTGCTCAGGCTTGTCCTTCATCGCAACATCTGCCAGCTCCATTGCTTTACGGATCACAGGCTTACCGCTGAAGAACACGCCACCGGATTTGGCATCTGCATGATCAGAGCCTTGAAGGAACAAGTATGCAAGGTCAGAATAAAATATTTTTTCACATATGATTAATACTTTATACTCTAACTTGAGAAGAAAGTTGACAAAGACGATGTTCTTCTGGAAATAAAGACCTGCTCACCTTGATACTCTCTTATGTATTTCGTGTTAACCCAACCTCGGGTTGGTGGTTCATCAAAGAAGTGAACGTGTAGTCTTTGGTCTCGGCCACGGCCCCTCATCTGCTGTCCGGTGAGAGGCTGAGGAACAATCATACAGGGCCACCAGGGATGTCCTTCCATCTTGGCCCAAACCAGAGTGCCAGCACTAAATATGGATGACGGTTCTTTGCTGGAGAGAAACAATGATCTTTGTGAGACATTCATTCAAATAAAGCAAGAGCAAAAATCACATATCCACCTAAAATATGATACAAAAATATTATCGGGTTCATTAATAAGAAGTTTGTCGTCACACTACTAAAACGAATTGATTTGTAAATGAGTATGACATTAATGTACTTTTCATAATTATCATTTTGTATATTAACACATTTGAAGCAGTCATCATAGATTAAACATTAAATATAGTCATTTAAAGAATACAAACCATATATAAGCGCTTAATAAAATAAGCAATTGGTAACAGATTATGGCCCGAATCTATATACGTTAACTACATAAATACTATATACAAAATACTGTAAATACAAATACCAATAATGTCATAAAAATAAACAAACAACATGCTTTCAGGGTTTTTAGACTAGTTTTCGCCTCATAAATATTCATCTATCGTTTATATTGACCTCAAATTAATGTGTTATTTAGAGTAACGACTACTGTAGTAGCGGATTTTAACGGAACGGTTGCTATGGAGATTTTTTGTAACGGATGCTCCTATTGGTCAAACCCGGCTAGGAAAAAATCGCTGGGAAACTAGATCCACCCCCTTCCACAAAGTCTCCCGCCAAACACGCAGAAGTAGCACGTGGAGTCAAATATTAGACACAATCCTCCGGTAAGTTTTCCTAATGAAACCTCTGACAGTGGCAATAATCTACAAAATTAAAATTATTCAACTAATACTTGCAATGTATGACTCACGAGTGTCCAAAACATGGTTTTACAATGTGACATGTTCAAAGCCCATGTAAGTAAAAAATAAATAAATAAATAAAAAGTAACATTATATTCTAGGAAATGCCTTGCAATAAAACACTAATGCAAATTTCATGGCACAATCATGACAAAACAGGTAACATTACTTTGAAGAATACCATTTTACTTATTTGTAAACTCAATTTGTGCATTTATCAAAGTACTGTTCAAGTATACTGTACCATGTGTCACCATGGTAACAGTCCAAAATCATTGCACTGCACATGAACTATTGCACATAAAACTGTAACGTTACCTCTCTTTTGCAGTGACTGCTTTCTCTCCGAATAGTTTCGCATGCCCAGCTTTAGTTTGAGATTTGAAGGGTTTTGATGGCGTTTTCTTGCTGTTGACTTTGGCTTCTTCTTTGGGCGAGGTGTTGGATCTGCTCACTGCATCTGCCTCCACTGGAGATGGGTTAGATTTGGCCTTCACCGCGAGAGGCGGCGACTTCGTGAAGAAATTAAAAAGAGAACTTTGCTTCGCCATGTCTCCAAAAGGGTGCTGCGCAATATAGTGTTTAATTATTCAAAAAAAAAAAAAATCATATATTCCATTCCAGCAGGCCCAGAACTGTCCAGCTCAACTGAGTTATTGTGGAGCTGAGAGTTCGCGGGAAAACGCTGCTGGCGCGCGGAAAGGGAAGAGGAGGATCGTTTGACGCCGCGAGACTGTGTGGACCAATAGGAAGCGCTGTGTATCATTTTACACTACCCACGTGGCTGACATGACCTGCTTTTATTTTCATTTAGGACTTGTATTTTGTTAGTACATGCTTGTGCGCTATTTTCCGTTATTTTTCTATGTAAACACGCTCTGATCGTTACGCTCGTGTCACGTCGCGCGTATGATACGACGTTCTAAAAACGCGACGCTTAAGCTAAAAACGCATGCGCCCTGTGTGAGCCAAAGTAATGTAAAATAATGAATAGAGACAGAATGTTGTGTCTAATAGTAACATCTTCTTATGAGACATATAAGAGGGCGCTAGCAAGCCAAATTTCAATTCTATCTCAAATCTATGCTTTAAAAAAAAAAAAAAAAAAAATTGGGAGATAATTGTTTACATCCTTTAATACCATGAAACCGTGTCTGTGATGCAAATTAAATTCCGAAATTATCGTATATTGTTGTAATCACCTTAGAACTCTACTATGTCCAGTGTTGGGAAGGTTTCTTTGAATGTAATAGGTTACAGATTACAAGTTACCTTTTAAAATGTAATAAGTAGTGTAACTATTTCAATTACTTTATGATTTCATTTGATAACTTTTTGAATACTTTTCTAAATTTCTAACGTATGTTTTCAACTGTTAATCATTTTGAAACATTTAAAGCAGGCAGGGTTAACCTTACAGTAGTACTCAACACTGATTACTGTCACTTTCGAAATCACTTGAATTAAGATTATAATAATTTAATTTTAAAGCACAACCACCACAAAATCAGGCGTTAGCACCTATTTTCAATGGTTAAATGGTTAAATGCAGATTTAAAATCATAACAATAAATAGTTTAGTAGCTATGATACTGTTTTTGAAATCAAATCTTTGCTTAGCTGTGACAGGAAACACTGTATCTAACAGTTAATCCTAGAAAATAAAGCATATACGTAAACCCAAATAGGAAAAAAAAAAACAGTTATTGAATAAACATGTCTATTCTGTGTCCTAAACTCCTGTAAACAGTGGGGTCTCATATTTTAGAGCAGTCAATGCAATTTGGGAAAGAAATCAATTAAATCTCTCTCTCTCTCTGTGTGTGTGTGTGTGTGTGTGTGTGTGTGAAAATATTCAGATGTAACTCCCTTTGTAATCTTTAAAATTTTCATAAGTAACTGTAGTAAAAGTAATTTAATTACACATTTTTTCTCAGTAACTGTAACTGATTACAATTACATTTATTTTGTAATTAAATTGCGTAATTCCGTTTCTAGTTACTCCCCAACACCGATTATGTCTAATCTTGACTCTATAAAATCTTGACCTGAAAAGTACTGTTACTTTTCTCCACGCTGTAAGGATGGACCAATCACGGTCGTTTGTTGTGATCAAATCAGTGACCCATACAATGTATTTTTGGCTATTGCTACAAATATACCCCAGCGACTTAAGACTGCTTTTGTGGTCCAGGGTCACATACAATAATGATAATCGCTGTCAGGATGGACCAATCACAGTCGTTTGTCGTGAGCACTTCAGGACTGGGTTGGATAATAATTTACAGCTGATAGTGAGACACAGAGAAACTTTATTAAAGCATATGCAATCAAAAACACCCATTAAAGAGTTAAAATAAGATATTTATTAATTAGAGTCGACACCCGACTCTGAGGTGCGAGTCTGTCAGAAAGTGTGTGTGTGTGTGTGTGTGTGTTTGATGAAGGCCTAACCTGTGAGAAAAGCCATCATACTAGTTTGAAAGCGATGTGATGGACTAGAAAGTCGTATTTTGTTTTCGTGTTGCGTCAGCAGGGAGCAGTGTTGGACCATTTAACGTCCCACAATATTTTTACACAACCTCACACAGTATTTAATCAGATTTTAAAGTTTTACGATTAGACACATTTAGAACAGATTTTTTTTTTGTAATATTATATAAGATTATTTTATTATCATTTAGATACTGTTATTTTATTAATTATTATTGTTTTTTAATTTTGGTATTTTCCACTTCCATTTTAATTAAAGTTTTAGTAATTTTGTTGTGTTTTTGTTGGTTTTGTTATTATTATTATTATTATAGTTCATTTGTTAAAATGAATAAAAGCTATATATATAGAAATTTTTTCATTTTTGTTTCAAATTTGAGTTTTCTAGTAAATCAAGTAAATAGCTTACATAAAATACATTCTTAAATTTAATTTTATTGTCAATGCTTATTTTATTTCAAGTAACAATACTGATTTTAAATAGTTTTAGTTAACTATAATAACCCTGATGTAAGAGATGATATACATAGCCCTCTCTCTCTCTCTCTCTCTCTCTCTCTCTCTACACCAGTCATGTGAACTCCTTCTACTTTAACTCAAATGGTGCAATCTGAAACAATGTGTAAACGTAGACAAAATCCATAATAGGAGCATCTTTCAGAGTTCTCAGATTTGGACCCAACTGTATAGATTTGTATAAACAGTATAAACATGAAATGGCATACGCAATACAGAAACAACAGAACAACCTGTGACTTAATTTGTCCA
Source organism: Onychostoma macrolepis (assembly GCF_012432095.1). Lineage (NCBI taxonomy): Eukaryota > Metazoa > Chordata > Actinopteri > Cypriniformes > Cyprinidae > Onychostoma > Onychostoma macrolepis. Next base: position 29,205,112 of record NC_081167.1, on the reverse strand, counting down.
AAATCATACTGTATGCCTGTGAATCTGGGGATCTGGTAATTGTGATCGCCCAAATCTCCTTATCTGTTTCAGGAAATACAGTTTCCTCATCAATTGCAGTGGTGTTTCTATCCCATCCGAGGTGTTGCTGGAGTGCAGTGCTGGGAATTATTAAGACTCCTGCTCTGCTGACAGCTGAATCGTGTGTTTCTGTGGGAGGAAGAGGTGTGGGCTTCTTCATCAAGTCAGTAATCATCTTCAGGATTTTCGGTGTGTTCGGTAACACTGATTATTAAATCTGACAGACTGAAGTATAATAGCATGACTCGGTAGCAAGCTGTACTTTAAAGTGAACACTTTCTCAGCTACACGCTCTCATTTGTTTGGTCAGGATAATTTCCAGTCACTGTTGACTCTCTCATTAAGTCGTCTGCGGTGCTTATGACTCCTTATTCTCACTATTCTTAGAGTCTAAGGTGTTTATCTGTCATGATGCATTGAATGTTTCTGTGTCTCATCTAATAGAAAGCGCTTTGTGTCTTTATTTAACCTTGACACTTTCACACAGAAAAGCTCCACGTCGCAGCTTTTAGCACACAAACCTGTAATGCTCCATTTGGCAAATTAATAATCAATCCAGTTAGGTGATTAGTGCATGTGGGAAAAGCGCATTCAAATACAAATACAGAGCTTTTTGGCATATGGATATGAAAACTCTCATAACCTTTACAACAGGTAAAAATAACACACGCCATGAGTCATTATTTATAGTCTGAATCAGCAACGAATCACAGCCTTTTGCATCATATGTTTCTGCTTGGATGTTAAAGATTGCATTTATTCTTTATATAAATCTTGGTAATTTAATGACTTAAAAAAACAGTATTAGAAGATCCAAGGATTTTCTAAATGTTACAAGGAAATTATTTTGTGGTTTTACTCGCTGCACAGTATACAAGCCTAAATGCTGCATGATCTATCATACATGGTCTTCAGAGACAAAACTTAATATAATTAATTGCTACGACATAACTAATAAATTAATAGGATGTTGTTTTAAAATCAGAAATATGCTTTCAAAAAAAAAAAAAAAAAAAAAAAATATATATATACAGTGAGGAAAATAAGTATTTGAACACCCTGCTATTTTGCAAGTTCTCCCACTTAGAAATCATGGAGGGTCTGAAATTGTCATCGTAGGTGCATGTCCACTGTGAGAGACATAATCTAAAAAAAATCCAGAAATCACAATGTATGATTTTTAACTATTTATTTGTATGATACAGCTGCAAATAAGTATTTGAACACCTGAGAAAATCAATGTTAATATTTGGTACAGTAGCCTTTGTTTGCAATTACAGAGGTCAAACGTTTCCTGTAGTTTTTCACCAGGTTTGCACACACTGCAGGAGGGATTTTGGCCCACCTCCACACAGATCTTCTCTAGATCAGTCAGGTTTCTGGCCTGTCGCTGAGAAACACGGAGTTTGAGCTCCTCCAAAGATTCTCTATTGGGTTTAGGTCTGAGACTGGCTAGGCCACGCCAGAACCTTGATATGCTTCTTACAGAGCCACTCCTTGGTTATCCTGGCTGTGTGCTTCGGGTCATTGTCATGTTGGAAGACCCAGCCTCGACCCATCTTCAATGCTCTAACTGAGGGAAGGAGGTTGTTCCCAAAATCTCGCAATACATGGCCCCGGTCATCCTCTCCTTAATACAGTGCAGTCGCCTGTCCCATGTGCAGAAAAACACCCCAAAGCATGATGCTACCACCCCCATGCTTCACAGTAGGGATGGTGTTCTTGGGATGGTACTCATCATTCTTCTTCCTCCAAACACGTTTAGTGGAATTATGACCAAAACGTTCTATTTTGGTCTCATCTGACCACATGACTTTCTCCCATGACTCCTCTGGATCATCCAAATGGTCATTGGCAAACTTAAGTCGGGCCTGGACATGTGCTGGTTTAAGCAGGGGAACCTTCCGTGCCATGCATGATTTCAAACCATGATGTCTTAGTGTATTACCAACAGTAACCTTGGAAACGGTGGTCCCAGCTCTTTTCAGGTCATTGACCAGCTCCTCCCGTGTAGTTCTGGGCTGATTTCTCACCTTTCTTAGGATCATTGAGACCCCACGAGGTGAGATCTTGCATGGAGCCCCAGTCCGAGGGAGATTGACAGTCATGTTTAGCTTCTTCCATTTTCTAATGATTGCTCCAACAGTGGACCTTTTTCACCAAGCTGCTTGGCAATTTCCCGTAGCCCTTTCCAGCCTTGTGGAGGTGTACAATTTTGTCTCTAGTGTCTTTGGACAGCTCTTGGTCTTGGCCATGTTAGTAGTTGGATTCTTACTGATTGTATGGGGTGGACAGGTGTCTTTATGCAGCTAACGACCTCAAACAGGTGCATCTAATTTAGGATAATAAATGGAGTGGAGGTGGACATTTTAAAGGCAGACTAACAGGTCTTTGAGGGTCAGAATTCTAGCTGATAGACAGGTGTTCAAATACTTATTTGCAGCTGTATCATACAAATAAATAGTTAAAAATCATACGTTGTGATTTCTGGATTTTTTTTTAGATTATGTCTCTCACAGTGGACATGCACCTACGATGACAATTTCAGACCCTCCATGATTTCTAAGTGGGAGAACTTGCAAAATAGCAGGGTGTTCAAATACTTATTTTCCTCACTGTATATATATATACAGATATAGATGATTGACGTGGCATATGAAGTTAATATTTTCTCTGGCACAGACATTTTGTAGTTCTGTGCTGTGATTGTGTCTGATATGAGTGACTATTAATGGTTTTCTTTGTTGTTTTCAAGCTGTTTGTTGCATCTGATTTTAGAAACGATGAACGCAATGTGATTATATGTGAAATTGGTTTCAGTATTGCTGTTGTAAAATAAATATAAGTATTAAATAAATAAAAAAATTGAAATTTAGAAATACTGCCTTGGCAACTAACTGAAATAAAGTAAGTTTAAGTACTAAACTCACTAATAAAAATAAATGAAATAAATATTTTTATTAAAAACATTAAAAAATAATTATTAAAAAGTAAAAAAAAGTACTGAAATAAAATGAATTAATATCTAAAAACAATTACAGTAGCACATGGCAAAATTACTAAAACTGGACATTTAGAATAAAAGCAAATTTAAAATATTAATAAATGCTATAATAGTGGTTATATATTATATTATATCCAGCTCAGCATAATGTCATTATATTGTGTTTTTATTAGGTAATCATTCACCACTATACCTTGCCTTTCAGCGATGGTGTTATTGTGTTTTCTTTGTATTCTGCCAACTGTAATAATAACAACTCACTTTTATGAGGGAGTATTTAATTTGACCTTGCTTTATAATACTCTTCCTTCTCAGATGGATTTGTTTGGCATCGTTTAATTGCTGTTTGTTTAATAGGTTTCCCTGTAGCAGTCAGAATGACACACAGCGTCTGGCCAGGCTTGTGCGTGTATGAGTGAGAGAGTTTTCCCATCTTCCTCGAGATCGTTCTGGTTCTCAGCCTTTGGCAGATGCTTCAGCCGGAATGACTTCCAGTGCACTAATTGCAGGGAATGTAATTACGGAGCAAACTGTAGTTAAGTACTTAACTCTGGGGTTCAGTCATGACGGAGTATTGCAGCCATCTCAGTAACTCTAGTTTGGGTGAATTCACCACCTTTGTGTTTGTGACCCAGATCATAAAACACTGCAACATATTTTCTGAAGTCATAGATTTTAGTGAAGAATGGCTTTCTGGGATGTTGTGGGATAGTCTTGCACAAAGTGTCTTAAAGAGGCAGGCTTGAACGTACAGTTTGTTATTTCAATATCATTGAGATACCATTATAAGGTTTTGAGTTAGTTTTTATTTTTATATTTTTCATTTTCATTTGACTTTTTGTTAAAAGTTAGTTATTTTGGTGTGTGTTTTTGTCATTTTTATTTGATTTATTTGTATGTCTATATAGTTTTTGTTTTTGTTAATTTTATATTAGCTTTAGTTTGAATGATTTTAATACATCAAGGTAAACTAAATGAAAATGAGAAATGTTTCCTAGATAGAAAAAAATATTTTTTATCAAGTAACAAAAACAAAACATTTTGTTTTTAACTATATAACTTTTCAACTATACTATATAGTTAACTATATAATAACCCATATCATTATATATTTCTATACTGCATATCTTCTTATTTTATTATATATTTAATTTATTATATATTTAATTTATTATATATTTTTATTTTAGTACATCAAGTTAAAGTCAATGAAAATGATTTTTTCATATATATATATATATATATACAGTATATATTATTTGTAATTTTGTCATACATCATACTTTTTGACATTTTTGGGTTTTGTAGTATTGGAAATGACATACTAAACATCTTTAGTCACCACATAAGAAAGTAACTCATACAACTTTGGAAAGGCTGAGTAAATGAGCAAACTCATCTTTAAGGAGCTTATCTTATAGTCTCCGTAATTAATTTTAATTAAGTGTTCAGAGTTTTAATAGCATTCAGAGTTAACTAAGCGTCTCAGACAGCTTCATCATCTCACTGTCTGGAGTGTAAACATCTCCCGTACAATCTGTAAAAATAGGGCACATAATTTATAATGTATAATTTGAAGGAATTTTTCCGTATTTATTTTTTACACGTGTTTAACTAGTATTTTGAATTTTACACTTCATTGCACCGTGTTTTAGAGTTAACAGAAATGTCCGTAAAATGAATGGACAATGTCGTGTGAAATGAGCTGCGAGTACTTTTTCTGTTATTTTGTGGATTTTTTTTTTTTTACAGTGTACCACTGCCTGCTGGGAAGACATATCAAAGAAAGAAAGGACAGACGGATTGAGAGCTAATCTGAGCGTTAATTGGAGATCTGAGAATAAGACGTCTCAGCAGAAAGGAGATCATTAGGAATCAGCACCTGTGGACGAGGCTCTTTTAACCTGCTTCAGCATCATTCTGACCTTCAGCGCCACTGAATTCATCTTCGCTGAGTTTATATAGCAGGTTTAGCTCATAGTTCATGGGTTTGCTTTGTAGTTGACATTTAATAAGTGCTTTCATCCAAGGTGACTTGTAGTATGCTAATTTCAGGGACGGAGCTCTTGGAGGGACCTGAGGTTAAGCGCTTTGCTCAAGGGCAGCGGCGGCCGTTATCTCGATTACTCCGGTTTCTGGGTCACCCTGGTTTGTGATTAACATTGCAACCTTTGTGTTAACAAAAAACAATGTTGTCTGCACACTGAATAAAGATTTAGACTAAAAAGGTCTGGAAAAGATGGGTTGTTTTTAAATTTGCATCGTGAAAAAGTCAGATCAACGTGAAAATGTACTTTCTTCAGATCACTGAAGGATTCCTTACTAGATGGTTTCTTATAGATTGTTTGTTAGGTCTTGGACTTATCTTTTTGTTAGATGGTTAATGGCAATTATTATAGAAATTTCTGTGGAACAAAAAAATTGATTGGACATTTCTTTGGAAGAAAAAGTGAGTGGAGCTTGCATGTGAAAAACTTGTTGTTGCTAGGGATTTCTGTGTGATTGTGAAGACATTTGGTTGGTAAGGTGTTTTGGGTGGATGGTTACTGGCAAAAGTGATATTTTTATAATAATGTTTTTTTTTTTTTATGTGCATACAGATTTATTTATGTATCAGTGTTATTTTAGAGTCACTGAGATACTATTATAATTTTTATTTGAATAATTTCACATTTTTATTTGATTTATTTGCATTTTTAAATTTTATTTGATCTCATTTTAATTTAATAATTTGATCTGTTTTTAATGAAGTTTTATATTGTAATTATTAAATTACATTTTTAATGATTTTTTTTAAATGATTTTTTAAGTAGCTGAAATAAAATGTTTAAGTCTTTGATATATTTTATTTTAAGAACTTTTTTTTTGTTTTGTTTTTGTTTTAGTTAACTATAATAATCCTGGTGCAAAGTCCGGTGAAGTAAAAACAGACCAATACAAACAACATTTCAGCACATAGCTTTCTTCAGAGTGATGAAATAATGTACAAAATGCAACAATACTCTCTGTTTTGCATGAACTTTTGTGTTAAACCAGACAGGCATTTGTTAAGGTCTTGCAGTCTCTGTTATCTTCTTGTTTTACATCACTAAAGATGAAGCATGTACTGTGTGCACCATCATAAACAAATCATGAGAAGTTGCTTACTTTGCTAGAATCCCTCCTTAAATGTCAATCTGTGGGATTTTATGATCCATTTTATCATTCAGCAGGTGAAAGTCAGTATGATTTCTTACTGAAGGAGCAGCACATCACATGAGAATGTATTTTAATCAAAGAAATTACACAGTTGACCTTTAGGCTACACCTTAATCTGCTCCATTAGAACGATGACGTGCTCATCAGGGATTCATTCCACTGTCCTTTTCTCCATCTGCATGTTCAATGCAGAAACACGCTCCAGGACCTGATCTGGTAAATGACTCCCTGTAGGAGTGCTGGATTATATGGTTATCGCTGCGGTAAATCCCTGGGCTTAACCTGTGCTTTGCTCTGACACCCTCCATCAAGAATCAGCAGATAATCAGCTGTTTCAACTAAACCGCACTTCTGACTTCAGCCTGAATTACACGCTCTGTCACAATAGTCATAAAGATGGCAGGTGGGCAGTAATATACCTCCCAATTAAGAGAAAGCATCAGTGATATAGTGTGCTGCCTGTACACTGTAAGAAGTGGAAACCTGCAATTGTTACCTTAAAGGAATAGTTGAGCCAAAAATGAAAATTTGCTGAAAATGTACCCACCATTAGGCCATACAAGATGTATATGAGTTTATTTCTTCATCAGATTTGGAGAAATGTACATAACTTGCTCACCAGTGGATGCTCTGCAGTGAATGGGTGCCGTCAGAATGAGAGTCCAAACAGCTGATAAAAACATCACAATAATCCACACCACTCCAGTCCATCAGTTAACATCTTGTGAAGCAAAAAGCTGTGTGTTTGTAAGAAACAAATCCATCAAGATGTTTTTAACTTCAAAATATTGCAACAATTAAATGTTTTTGATTTGATTAAAACCAATTAATTTAGATGTTACCATTTTTTTCAGTGTAGGCACTGAACAGGTCTTTTCCACAGATTTTATTTTATTTTTGTTTGGTTTTATTACTTATAAACGTTAATTTGTGCATGCCTTTATTGCATGTACTCAAGGCTAGTGATTTGAGCAAACCTCCAAACCTAAGTATTAAACTTCGGCACGTAACTCATGCTAACTACAGCTTGTCGAGGAGAGGTGCGCTGTTACTTTAATAAGAAATCAGATATGGGATTCCTGCCTGCAGAGGGATAGGCTATACAATCCATAAATTGTAGGTTTACATTAAAGGAGAAGAGTACCCATGATGCAACCTGAGGTTAAATGCTTTATTCAAGGACACTGAAAGAGGCTGCCAGTAACCATTACATGAGGTTAGAATCAGTGAGTGTTTCATTAAAATCACTTAATCACTCGCACATTTTTAATGATTTTTCATAGAATGTGTTTAGACAATATAAGAATTTGTCTATTATGCACTGTGTTCTGTGTGAACATTTGGATTTTTGGTATCCATCGATTTCTTTCCTTAGTTTGTTGAACATTTGAAATGAAATTAATTCAAAGTCCTTTTAAAGCCATTGGAGACATTTTGCCTGGAGACCTGCTAGCTTTGGTCATAAATAGTCTTAATAAACATCTCATCTGGGTCGTGTGTAGCTGCATGCATCACGTTTTCTGAAGAAATCATGCCTGATTTAAAAATGTGCATTCTCCTGAATATTCCCAAAAAGATATACTCATGGTTTCCCCCACTTTTCTGTACTATATGTGCAAACAAAACCAGCCTCAAGTGTATTTCACCTTGTTTAGAGATTCATGCTCATTTCTTTTTAATGTTTGCAAAAACTGCTCTGTATTTATATATTATATTTATATTTAGTCATTTAGCAGACGCTTTTATCCAAAGCGACTTACACATGAGGACAACAGAAGCAATCAATTGTAGTATTAAAACAACTAAAACAGATCCAAAACTAAAAGCTAAAACTTTATCAATACTATATATACACGTTTAAAAAAAAAAAAAGAAATTAAATAAAAATGTCAAATGCATACAACAAAATTTCAAAGCTTAACATTTAAATGAAAACAAAAAATAAAGCTAAAATCAATATAAAAGGCATAAGAGTATAATAATGATTCTAACATAACATTAAGCCAAACACCAAAAAAACAACTGCATATACCTATACAGACATAATAATAATAATAAAAAAAAACGAATAAAATGGCAAACATTACTCCAAATTTAACTAAAATTAAAATGTCTTTTTTTTTTTTTTTTGGTGTGTATGTCTTCTCATAACTCCATAATTACTTTTTTAGATGCACGGATATAAACACATTTTCTGTTAATGGATGTTAATGGCTAAAAAATAGTGAAATAACAGGAGAATCCGAATATTTAGACTCTTATTAGAAAAGTGGATATGAAAGTGGTCCAAACTGAATGCAAAAAATCTGATCTGAAATGGGGTTTTGCTGTTTGCCCATACACAAACATATTATTATATGCATATACGCTCATGCATAGTAAAATATAGACATATTTAAAAAAAATATATATATAAAAGCATATAAACATATAGATTTTTGCAAATATGTTGTTTTAATAAAGTTGCATATTAAAAAAAAATATTATTTTAATTTAATTAAAATAATTTTACTATGGGGATTTCATATGTTATAAACTTTTGTATTCATCCACCCAGATAATGTATGTATATGAAAATTATATATCACCATGTAACATATATTGCAAACCCTTAATATAGGGCAATATATGTCATATATTAGATTTTCTTATAGGTGCAAGCAAAAAGATCTGATCTGTGCGATCTGTTGTGTTCTTGTGATCCTGCAATGTAAATCTTGGTGTTTCTCTCTCATTTATACATCATTTAGTAAAGTAGCAGTAGACCCTTTTTTTTTGATAAGTCACGATTAAAGGTATAAATTCTTTCTCTGCACAAATAATTAAGCACAAGTAATGTTTAATCCATAGTTTGGGTGTTCTTCAGATCACTAACCCAGAGTCTGAGCAGCAGCTGTAGCCTTACCTCTTCCTCCACAGGAGAGAATTAGAGAAACAGAGCGATAGGAACGGAGTGAGAGCTCCAGCCGGGCTCTGCAGCTTTGATGATGTCTCTGTACTCGGAGATGTAGTGCTGCTTCACACGTCTGTAGAGTCGCTGAATCATCTTTATGTTCCTCGGAGGCTGATGCAGCTCCTGCACTGCGGGATGCAGCAGTGAGGTTATTATAGTTTGATTTATTCTGAGAACTGAGATGCTCTGCATGTGCAGCAGCTGAAATGTGCCACCAGAAGCATCCAATTAGAGTGGGAAAGTTTGCGCGTTTTGTTTTTTTTCTGATGGCCGGTGTAAACGAGCACACGAGATGATGACGGTACAAACGCACCGGACGCTCATTAGAGCAATGCTTGTCGGCAGGTTTCGCGCTGATGTCTAATGTATTCTTCTCCACTGAATTTTCTTGAATGTTCAGATGCAGCATTAATTATATACTGGCATGATTTTAGAAAAGCTTACAGTTGCCTAAAACAATGACTAAATAGTTATTTTACTACAGAAAAGTCATTTCACCGGAAGATTAAGTTGTGATATTTTGGATTGAAAACTGAGAGTTCAAAAATTTCTTGTAACACTTTACTCAAAGCCTTTATATCATGCATTATAAAAGTATTTTAATCCATCAATTATGCCTGGTAATGCATCTTATAATGGTAAATGTTTTTTTAACATTGACTATTCATTGTTGCACCTTTAAAAAGTGAATTTCATTAAAAGAGATGACAAACAATCAATTTCATATGTAACAGTAATCTGCAAATATAATTCATTTTATCTTTGGTTACAGTTATTTATGAAAGAATATGCATTATATCATACATTATGCATTTCTTTAGAATGCATTATATATAAAAACTTTAAGTAAAGTGTTACCAATTTAAAAACATGCATGAATGAATTGTTAACAATAAGAACAATAACATACAATTAGAAAATATATAGGGCAAATTTTCATTCCATGCCTGCTTTAAGTAAATAAGGTCAATTTTGATTTGATTTCATGTTGATTCTGCAGGAATATTCCAGTTTGAGTACTAGTTAAGCTCAATCAACAACATTTGAGGCGACATCCTGCTTATCGACAATTTAAAAAGCCTAGATAGATAGATAGATAGATAATGTCATGGTGAAGTTCTTATGGAGGACCAGAATTGTCTTGGAAATATTAATGAAGTATTTAGTTAATTAATAATTAATTGTACAAAAAATAGGCATTCATAAATTAGTTTTTCAAATTAATTTATTAATCTATAAATAAATTGACTAAATTACAAAGTAATTATTTAACAAAAATGAATAAATATTTCAAATTAAGTAAATGAGGCCGATTTTTGTAGAATTTAAATGCCGAAATATGAAGCTTATAATTTTATGAAAGCACTAACTTTAATTGCTCTGTTGAAACTTACATGATTTAAGCTGTAAAGTTGTTTAAATCGTAATTTTTACTGTTGTGATAGGGTTTATGGCATTGCATTATAATGGCAACAAAGTTGTACAAATTAAATATAACTACATAGAAAAGGTTAGCAAGCATTTTTTTCAATCATGTTAACACTGATCCTGTTGAAACTGTGTATTTCACTAAGCTTAAATTGTACTGAACCTGGAATATTAATTTACACTAGTTGCTGTTTTCTGTATCTTTAAAAAATATATGTGTTCACCTATGTATTTCCTCCTTCACACTCCAAAATATCTCTACTCTCATCCTGAAATTCAATCGAGCGATCGAGTTCATAGTCTCCTGAATGTGGCAGTGGTTCAGTAACTGATGTGAGCGATCGAATGCAGTTGAATTTCTTGGCTGTTCTGAGCAGATGCCACCTCAAGTGTGTTGAGATTTATCAGTGTCTCTGGGGTGAGCGATGACGATGTGTCGTTCATCTAGTCAGCAGGAGGTGTGTCTGTTCCTCTGATACCAGCAGGGACTGAAAGATCTGCACAATGTGGAGGGGAAAATGGGCTTTCTTGTTAGTATAGGGTTAGTGATTGATGTTCCCCATTCCCTGTTATCATGCACTGCAGACGTCAGCATTGCCATCCTGTATAGATCAGTAAACCTGGATGCATTATTCAGGGGCTCTCCTTCCTAAACAGTCACACATGGGTGTGAATATGGATGACTCACTATACTGTTCAAAAGTATGGTTGAAAGAAATCTCTTATGTTCACGGCTGCGTTTATCAAAAATACAGTAAAAATTGTGAAATATTTGTAGAATTTAAAATAACTGTTTTTAATTTGAATATATTCTAAAATGTAATTTATTCCTGTGATCAAACCTGAATTTTCAGCATCATTACTCCAGCCTTCAGTGTTACATGATCCTTCAGAAATCATTCTAATATGCTACTCAAGAAGCATTTGTTATTATTATCAACATTAAAAACAGTTCAAATGCATAACATATAACGTTTTTTTGTGGAAACAGTGATACTTTTTTCAGGATTCTTTGAGTTCATAAGAACAGCTTTTAATTGAAATAGATTTTTTTTGTAACCTTAGAAATGTCTTTACTGCCATCAATTCTGTGCATCTTTGCTGAATAAAAATATTAATTTCTTTAAAGAGAAAATTGACCGGTAGTGTATGTTGCTTAATTGAGTGGCATTTGCTCTCTCATCTTGTGACCTCACATTTACCCTGTGTTGTTTTTGTCCTCTGAGATCATATCTTGTTCTGTTCCAACACATCCTGTTCCTGTATGTAGAAGATCAATGAGACTCTGCTGAGACTGTTCAAAGAGAAGGTTTAACTTTGAAATATACTTTATGATGATTTTGTATTCCAGAGGGCAGCTGCAGAAACGTTCCTCTCCTTTGAGGAATCGGACCAAAGCTCGCATCACGTTTTCTAGGAACACAAGCGGTCTCAGCAAACACTGTGTTCTGATTTGGGGAATCTTATTTGGTGGGTAAATTAGCAGGGTTCGCTAAGGTAAGCACTGTTGCAATTGCTCAAACTCCTATGTTAAGTGAAGTTTTTCATCTTTGGAGAAATGTAGCATTGCATCAGTGTCTCATCAATGGATGCTCTGCAGTGAATGGGTGCCGTCAGAATGAGAGTCCAAACAGCTGATAAAAACATCACAATAATCTACAAGTAATCCACACCGCTCCAGTCCAGCAATTAATGTCTTGTGAAGTGTAAATCTGCATATTTGTAAGAAACAAATCCATCAAGTCATTTTAACCATTGCTTCCAGCTAAAATATAAGACCTCTATCCATAACATTGCTTCCTTCATTGAAAAAAACTCGTCTTGTTTGAATCAGGAAAGAAATATGCACAGATGTGAATTTGAGCACACAACTCGAATGATTCCTCAAATCTTGTGTGTCTTGCTGAAGAGAGGTGTGCTGTTACTTGAACATCCTAGCAACCATTTAACTACCTGCTGAAAAACCACCTCCTTGGCAACCGCAAACAACACACTAACATTGAAAGTGGTCAGATTTTCAAGGCAAAACCACTCAAACGACTGTGTTTGCAATAGCGTTCTAGTGTACTACTCGTAGTATTTCCATTATATTCCATTATAAATGTAGCTGCTGACTTTGTGAAAGTGTTGCCTATTAAACTTGTGTCTGTATGACACATTCAGTCTGCCTTTGTAAGCAGACCGTATTGATTAAACTGGTGGTATTTCAATTAAGGTTGTCCATCGATAGCGTTTGTAAAAACACAGGTATTAAATTGTGCGGCTTGTGTCATGTGTTATCGACTCTGAGCACATTTGCATTGATCCACTGAGTGACTCACCATTAGATTAATGCATTTCATTAAACATGTTAGTGACAGTGTAGTGGGAAAGACCGCTCTGATAAGCCAAACACCTCACTGTGAAGAACATTTATGAAAACAGAATCAGCAATTTCCTTGAAGCTCTTAAAGGAATAGTTCACCAAAAAATGAAAAATGTCACCCTCAGGCCATCCAAGATGTAGATGAGTTTGTTTCTTCAGATTTGGAGAAATTTAGCTTTACATCATATGCTCATCAGTGGATGCTCTGCAGTGAATGGGTGCCGTCAGAATGAGAGTCCAAACAGCTGATAAAAACATCACAATAATCCACACCACTCCAGTCCTTCAGTTAATGTCTTGAGGAACTAAAAGCTGTGTGTTTGTAAGACTTCAAACTGTTGCTTCTGGCTTCCGAGTCCTCATATCCATAATATTGCTTTCTGCATTGAAAAAGTAATCTGGTCTGTATCGTGAGAGAAATCTGCACAGATCAAACACCGTTTACAAGCCAAAACAGTTCAAAACAGCTCTAAACAAATATGTGACCCTGGATGACAAAACCAGTCTTAAGTGTCAATTTTTCGAAATTGAGTTTTCTACATCATCTGAAAGCTGAATGAATAAGCTTTCCATTGATGTATGGTTTGTTATGATCGGATAATATTTGGCCGAGATACAACTATTTGAAAATCTGGAATCTGAGGGTGCAAAAAAAATTAAAATATTGAGAAAAACGCCTTTAAAGTTGTCCAAATGAAGTTCTTAGCAATGCATATTACCAAAGTCTCTTTAAGACAAGTCGTGTCACTCGGCGGCCATCTTTGAAATGCCTCTTGGGCATCCAAGTGCAGCTCCTATCTCTTTGAATGGGGAAACATCAAATTCTCCAAAACTGTTCACTAAGCTTACGATTAAATTTCATATTTGAAATCACCAAAGAAATCTGACAACAACTGTATCATAAATGTTGTTTCTTTTGCTCAAATAGCATTATAAAAAGCTAATTTTTAGGCTAGATCAGCCAGTGCGCGTGCGCAGTCCTGAGCGCACGTCTCAGAGCGCTGACTGTTTCTATAGCAACCGGGACTTCTAACGGCAGTTGCAGTGACGCGCTGACTTTACCGATTAGTGATTGGCTCTTTCATTCAGAAGGCAGGGCTTCCTGCGATTGAGCGGCCATATTGAGCGTTGCATTTTTGCCCATTCAAAACCATAGGAGTGACATGTCTTGGGTATTCTACAGTCTTTGATATTACTAATCAAACATTAAGTTTTGATACATTTATGGTAAGAAATTTACAATATATCTTCATGGAACATGATCTTTACTTAATATCCTAATGATTTTTGGCATAAAAGAAAAATCGATAATTTTAACCCATAAAATATATTTTTGGCTATTGCTACAAATATACCCCAGCGACTTAAGACTGGTTTTGTGCTCCAGGGTCACATATGTGGGTGGCTTTTGTTGTGAGAGGACAACAGGAGATGGACTTTTTCACTGAAGGAAGTGTTATTATGAATTATGGACTCATATTTTGGCCAGAAGCAACAGTTTAAAGTTAAATCTTAATGATGGATTTGTTTCTTACAAGCACGCAGATTTTCACTTCTCAAGATGTTAACTGATGGACTGGAGTGGTGTGGATTATTGTGATGTTTTTATCAGCTGTTTGGACTCTCATTCTGACGGCACCCATTCACTGCAGAGCATCCACTGGCGAGCAAGTGATGTAATGCTACATTTCTCCAAATCTGATGAAGAAACAAACTTATCTACATCTTGGATGGCCTGAGAGTGAGTCCATTTTCAGCAAATTTTTATTTTTGAGTGAGTTATTCCTTTAATGGTTAACATAATGTAAAAAATAACACTTTCTTTCATTGAATTGTGTTGAACATGTTCTCACACAGTTTGCAGTCTCACTTCAGTAATCCCAGGCAGATATTAGTGGATTATCACAGCGCTGTCTTCGTGATAATCCTCCGCTGACGGACTGCTCATCTTCACTTGTTTCTTTTTGACAGAATGAGCAAAATGTATTTAACATGAACTTAAAACCAGTAATAGGTGTAAGATGCCATTTTAGAGAGACCTTTTCACAGACCACGATTCCGGTTCCAGGAGAAGAGATCAAACACTTTTGTTAGCAACTTGAGTCGATAGAAATAATAGGGAGCTCAATAGACTGAGGTCAGTTTGCATTAGTCAGCTGTTCTTTACCACCTAAAGTAATATATGATTCTTATATGATCTCATTAGGTAAATGACGTAAATAAGAGAGTAAGCCTGCCAATAGACTAATGAAGCCCCTTTTAGCATCAGAGAATTGTGGGAGTTGCACCATTGTAAATTGTAAAGAATCTTTAAACAAACATTTTTAAATTTATAGAAAATTATATATGTGCGTGTGTGTGTGTGTGTGTGTGTGTGTGTGTGTATGCACTTGCTTATGTGAAAATCATGGACATGATTCGAAAAGGTTAAATGGTCCTGGGAAAAAAAATAGTCCCACGTGTATTGTTCATGATTAAAAACCGCATTGGAAAGAATGGGAAGCGAATTTCAACATTTGGTATATTGCATCCAAACACAATATTACTGAAAGCTAATTTTGTAAGATATCAAACTCAGATTTGGAGCACAACTTGTTTAGATTTATGGCTTTGATGTTCTTGATTTTGTAGAGTAAAACATGTTTTGGAAATGTATAGTCCATATAAAATTGTAAAATAGTTTATGTGCATTTTTTGTAATGAACCTAAACTTCTTTAACTTTTTTTTAATTTTTATTTTTTTAACTTTTTTTTTTCACTATATTTAATCTGCCGAGTGTATTCTTTAAAATGAGATCAAACTTAAAGGTGCAGTAGGAGATCTCGGAAAATGCTAACTTTAGCCTGATAGCACTGAAAGCGAACGTCCCACCCTCCCTGCAATTGCCGTCCAAAGCCACGCCCCCTGAACGCACATACGCTCAAAGAGCAGAATACCAGAGACAACATTAAATTACTACAATAGGCTACATCAACGGTTTCCAATTACAGTCCTCGCACCCTCCCTGCTCTGCACATGTACATCTTATCACATCAGACGGTTGTTCTATTCAACTGTAAGTCATTAAGTGCCCTGCGAAGTGGACATCACCAGATATTTCGCCATGATTCCAGTTCAAAGTGAGCGTTTATGTTCCATACAAAGGGCATTAAAGTGTGCGAGATGTGAATTTAAATTGTATTTATTTACAGAGGTATATTATGTCACACTTAACACTTCTCTAGTAAGTTTCGTCTGTGTGTAAGACGCTGCGCAGCGCAAATCCGTGAATGTATGTTCCGAAGTGAAATAAACTTCAACGGATTTTCCCTGCTCAGGGAATAGGGAGCAATGAAAACTGTGTAGGGAGCATGTCAATCGGACAGCGCTGGGCTACAACATGTCTCATTCACTCGTGAGAAAACTATAGTACAGTTAGTAAAAGTACTACAATACCAGGAAGGAAGATCGGGTTGTTGATGTTTGCCTGCCATTCTCTTGCTCTGTCTGCACAGTGTGCGTGAACGCGCTGATGACGTATCTGTCTGCGCGAACAGGGTGCGCAGAGGTATGCAAATACATAGACAGGCAGGTAGGAAAGCCAATCAAAACGCTCGGACCGAACGTTTTGATTGGACAAACGTTTCTTGGTCCTACGCCTTCCACAGAATATATAAATACACATAAATACATTTAGACCACTTAACTTAATAATTGCTATCAGGATGTGAAGAAACTTTCAACCAGAATAACAAAAAATGTTTCTGAAGACAATCACCCATGACACCTTTAAGTCTGTGCTCTAAAGATATTTTGTAAATTTCTTATCGTAAATGTATCAACTTAATTTTTGATTAGTAATATGCATTGCTAAGAACTTCATTTGGACAACTTTAAAGGCGATTTTCTCAATATTTAGATTTTTTTGCACCCTCAGATTCCAGATTTTCAAATAGTTGTATCTCGACCAAATATTGTCCGATCCTAACAAACCATACATCAATGGAAAGCTTATTTATTCAGCTTTCAGATGATGTAGAAATCTGAAAATTGACACTTAAGACTGGTTTTGTCGTCCAGGGTCACAAATATGATTTAGTACCATAAAATCCCCTAAAAAATACAAAGGTAACACTTTACAATAAGGTTCATTACTTAACATTAGTTAACTACATTAGTTAACATGAACTAAGAATGAACAATACTTCTACAGCATTTATTAATCTTAGTTCATGTTAATTTCAGCATTTACTTATGCATTATTAAAATCACAAGTTGTGTTTGTTAACATTAGTTAATGCACTGTGAACTAACATGAATAAACAATGAACAACTGTATTTTTATTAACTAACATTAACAAAGAATAATAAATACTGTAATAAATGTGTTGATCATAGTTCGTTCATGTTAGTTAACACATTAACTAATGTTAACAAATGACACCTTATTGTAAAGTGTTACCAATACAAAATATTAAATAAAAACATTATCAAACAAAACATTCACAGCGATGCCATAGAAGAAGCATTTTTGGTTCTTTAAAGAACCATCTCTTTCTTACCTTTTTATAATCTGAAGAACCTTCTTTCACCAGAAAGAAACTTTTGTCAAGTCAAGTCACCTTTATTTATATAGCGCTTTTAACAATACAGATTGTGTCGAAGCACTTAACAGTATCAAATTGGAGGATAGAGTGTCAGTAATGTATAATGATAAGATTAAACACTCAATTTTCAGTTAAAGGCATTTCATTACTGAATTCAGAGATGTCATTGTCTAGCTCAGTTTAGTTTAAATAGTATCTGTGCAATCAAATCGGCGATAATCGCTAGAAATTAAGTGTCCCCAACTGAGCAAGCCAGAGGCGACAGCGGCAAGGAACCAAAACTCCCTCCGAGACAGAATGGAGAAAAAAACCTTGAGAGAAACCAGGCTCAGTTGAGGGTCAGTTCTCCTCTGTCACGGCCCTGCTGGTGGGCCCTGGTTGGCCACCAGATGTCACTGTGTGTGGTAGCACATGGCTTGTTGTTTGTTGTTGGTGCCATGTGCTCTCCTGTCTATTGTCTGACCCCGCCCTCCTTGTTATCTCATTATTGTTTCAGTTACTTCACCTGTGTCCTCCTCGTTTGGCTCCCCATATAGTCTCCTGGTGTATGCAGTCCTGTGCTGTTACGTTGTTTGATGTCGGATGTTTCATGTCGTGTGTGGGTTTGTTTGCTTGTGCTGTGGTCCTCTGCCTGCCTGCCTGTTTTTCCCCTTCGGGGTGGTTTTTGTTCATTTTTTGTTGTTGCACTTTATTATTAAAAGACCCACTTTCTCCTGCACTTGAGTCCTCGCCTCATCTCTCGACCGTCCCGTGACAGAACGTAACAGCCAAATGAGGACTCAGCGGAGAATGGGCTCACACCATCCACCAGCCTCTAACGTCAGCAGCCCCCTCTACCAACGCATCCTCCAGTTCCAGGCCCTGAGCTCCCTCCGTCAGCAGGGCACTGATGTGAGGAAGTTTGCCCTGAGGTTCTGTGGTGCAGCAGAGGGTTTGGGGTACAATGATGCGGCCCTCAAGGACCTTTTCAATAGTGCCCTTGAGGAGCCCCTCAAATGGTGGAGGATGAGGGGGCTGGACCACCTGACGTTTGGGGAATTTGTGGAGTTCCTGGCACGTTCCCCAGCTAGGGTAGCTGGAGTGCCTCAGGCAGTGCTCGCCGAAGCTGCAGCACCTCCAGTGGTGGCCGACAAAGCTGCAGAAGCTGCAGGGCCCCCAGCGGCAATCAAAAGGGTGTCAGAGGCCTCGTCTGCCGCACCCAATACCTCCAGCCCGCTTCCAGAACGTCCCGGGCTGATACGAAGCGTGCAGGAACCCCCACTGATGTCAATGCGAGCGGCGTGGTCTGCTCGCGCTCACGAGGCGGCGGTACCCGCTCACGTTCCTCCCGAGGCTGCGGTACCCGCTCACGTTCCTCCCGAGGCGGCGGTTTCCGCTCACGTTCCTCGGCGGCGGTGTCCGCTCACAAGGCTCCCGAGGCGGCGGTGTCCGCCACGTTCCTCAGGCGGTTTCCGCTCACGTTCCTCAGGCGGCGGTGTCCGCTCACAAGGCTCAGCGGCGGTGTCCGCACGTTCCTCAGGCGGCGGTGTCCGCACACGTTCCTCAGCGGCGGTTTCCGCTCACGTTCCTCAGGCGGCGGTGTCCGCTCACAAGGCTTCAGCGGCGGTTTCCGCACACGTTCCTCGAAGCGGCGGTGTCCGCTCACAGGCTCAAGCGGCGGTGTCCGCACACGTTCCTCAGGCGGCGGTGTCCGCACACGTTCCTCAGGCGGTTTCCGCTCACGTTCCTCAGGCGGCGGTGTCCGCTCACAAAACTTCAGCGGCGGTTTCCGCACACGTTCCTCAGCGGCGGTGTCCGCTCACAAGGCTCAAGCGGCGGTGTCCGCTCACAAGGCTCGAGGCGGCAGTGTCCGCACACAAGGCTCCAGCGGCGGTGTCCGCTCACAAGGCTCCTGAAGCGGCGGTGTCCGCACACGTTCCTCAGGCGGCGGTTTCCGCTCACGTTCCTCCAGGCGGCGGTGTCCGCTCACAAGGCTCCCAGGCGGCGGTTTCGCACACGTTCCTCCCGAAGCGGCGGTGTCCGCTCACAAGGCTCCCGAAGCGGCGGTGTCCGCTCACAAGGCTCCCGAGGCGGCAGTGTCCGCACACAAGGCTCCCGAAGCGGCGGTGTCCGCTCACAAGGCTCCTGAAGCGGCGGTGTCCGCACACGTTCCTCCCGAGGCGGCGGTTTCCACTCACGTTCCTCCCGAGGCGGCGGTGTCCGCTCACAAGGCTCCCGAGGCGGCGGTGTCCGCACACAAGGCTCCCGAGGCGGCGGTGCCCGCTCACGAGCCTCTCGAGGCGGCGGTTTCCTCTCACGTTCCTCTCGAGGCGGCGGTTTCCGCTCACGTTCCTCCCGAGGCGGCGGTGTCCGCACACAAGGCTCCCGAGGTGGCGGTGTCCGCACACAAGGCTCCCGAGGCGGCGGTGCCCGCTCACGAGCCTTTCGAGGCGGCGGTGGCCGCTCACGATCGTCCCGAAGCGGCGGTGCCCGCACACAAAGCTCCCGAAGTGGCGGTGCCCGCTCACGATCCTCTCGAGGCGGCGGTGCCCGCTCTCAAAGCTCCTGAGGCGGCGGTGCCCGCTCACGATCCTCTCGAGGCGGCGGTGCCCGCTCACGATCCTCTCGAGGCGGCGGTGCCCGCTCACAAAGGCTCAGGCGGCGGTGCCCGCTCACGATCCTCACAGGATCCCAGGCGGCGGTGCCCGCTCACGATCCTCTCGGCGGCGGTGGCCGCTCATGATCCTCACAGGATCCCGAAGCGGTGGCCGCTCACAAGGTTCCTGAGGCGGCGGTGGCCGCTCACGATCCTCTCGAGGCGGCGGTGGCCGCTCATGATCCTCACAGGATCCCCGAAACGGCGGTGGCCGCTCACAAGGTTCCTGAGGCGGCGGTGGCCGCTCACGATCCTCACAGGATCCCCGAAGCGGCGGTGTCCGCTCACAAGGTTCCTGAGGCGGCGGTGGCCGCTCACGATCCTCACAGGATCCCCGAAGCGGCGGTGTCCGCTCACAAGGTTCCCGAGGCGGCGGTAGCCATTCACAATCGTCCCGAAACGGCGGTGGCCGCTCACAAGGTTCCTGAGGCGGCGGAAGCCGCTCATGATCCTCACAGGATCCCCGAAGCGGCGGTGTCCGCACACAAGGTTCCCGAGGCGGCGGTGTCCGCTCACGATCCTCCCAAGGCGGCGGTGTCCGCACACAAGGTTCCCGAGGCAGCGGTGTCTGCACACAAGGTTCCCGAGGCGGCGGTAGCTGTTCACGATCGTCCCGAAGCGGCGGTGGCCGCTCACGATCCTCACAGGATCCCCGAAGCGGCGGTGTCCGCACACAAGGTTCCCGAGGCGGTGGTGTCCGTTCACGATCGTCCCGAGGCGGCGGTAGCCGTTCACGATCGTCACGAGGCGGCGGTAGCCGTTCACGATCGTCAGCGGCGGCAGCCGTTCACGATCGTCGAGCGGCGGTGGCCGCTCACAAGGTTCAGGCGGCGGTGGCGCTCACGATCCTCACAGGATCCCAGCGGCGGTGTCCGCACACAAGACTCCCGAGGCGGCGGGGCCTGCTCACGAGTTCCAGGCGGCGGTGCCCGCTCACGTTCCTCCAATTCCCAGAGGCGGCGGTTCCCGCTCTCAAAGCTCCAGGCGGCGGTTCCCGCTCTCAAAGCTCCCGAGGCGGTTCCCGCTCTCAAAGCTCCCGAGGCGGTTCCCGCTCTCAAAGCTCCCGAGGCGGCGGGTCCGCTCTCAAAGCTCCAGGCGGCGGTTCCCGCTCTCAAAGCTCCCGAGGCGGCGGGTCCGCTCTCAAAGCTCCAGGCGGCGGTGTCCGCTCACGATCCTCACAGGATCCTCAAGCGGCGGTGTCCGCTCACAAGGTTCCCGTTCGCAGTTCTCCCGAGGCAGAGGTATCCGCTCACAAGTCTCCCGAAACGGCAGAGCCTGTCATTGCCCGTTCCCAGGTGGCAGCTCCACACACACGCTGTGGTGGCGCGGGTTCTGCCCTGGGTCCCCATCCCGCCGGGCGCTGCCTCAGTCCCCAGGTCCCCTCTGCCGCTACATGGGCCTGGCCCACCATCTCTCCCCTGATCCGCCTCCGGCCCACCTCTCTCCTAGACATTTTTATTTCAGTTTTAGTGTGTGGGCGTCTGGAATCCGCTCCTTAAAGGGGGGGTTGTGTCACGGCCCTGCTGGTGGGCCCTGGTTGGCCACCAGATGTCACTGTGTGTGGTAGCACATGGCTTGTTGTTTGTTGTTGGTGCCATGTGCTCTCCTGTCTATTGTCTGACCCCGCCCTCCTTGTTATCTCATTATTGTTTCAGTTACTTCACCTGTGTCCTCCTCGTTTGGCTCCCCATATAGTCTCCTGGTGTATGCAGTCCTGTGCTGTTACGTTGTTTGATGTCGGATGTTTCATGTCGTGTGTGGGTTTGTTTGCTTGTGCTGTGGTCCTCTGCCTGCCTGCCTGTTTTTCCCCTTCGGGGTGGTTTTTGTTCATTTTTTGTTGTTGCACTTTATTATTAAAAGACCCACTTTCTCCTGCACTTGAGTCCTCGCCTCATCTCTCGACCGTCCCGTGACATCCTCTGGCCAGACAAAACCCGCATGTTCAGAAGTTTATATGTCTATTTTTTATTTTGTTGTAATTTCTAAAAATAATAGTATTATGTAATTAGGTATTTTATTATATTTTTAGTTATTTTGTTATATTTTTAGTTATATTGTATTTAACCGAGGTCTTCACTGTGGCTCTGTCTCTGGGGCTCATCTGGGTGTCCTGGTCTCCGCTGACGATCAGGGCTGTAGACATCATCTCTTGGTGCTGATCCACCTTCTAAACCTTTGTGAAACAGAAAGGTTCTTCAGATGTTAAAGGTTCTTTACTGAACCATTTAGACAAAAAAAGGTTCTTCTACGGCATTGTGAAGCACCTTTATTTTTAAGAGTGTAGTACATTCATTTAATTTAAATAAATAGTTAATAGTTGAATGGTTTTTTTGGACTGGTACGCAAACAGCATCAGTATTTGTACTGTATTTATTTCTTATTTTTTTCTCCTCTCGTCTACCACCTTGAATGACCCCCTTAGGCTCAGTAGGTTTTGGAACAGAACGTCTGTGTGTGTGTGTGTGTGAGTGAATATGTCCCATTTAAACCTTTTTCTGCACACCTTTTAAGGTGCTTATGTTCTTTAATCGTTTTTCATTAATGAAACAACCGCAATGGGGAAGGATTTGAAGACTTTAATGCCTTAATCTGTATGTTTTGGCTTTCACCATTCTGCCTTCCCTAAGAATTAGCTACAACATTTAAATCAATGCACATTCCTGCTTAAAGCACTTCAGGACAATGGTTTGATTTGTTCATGCTCTCAGCAGTCGTTTTACGCTAACAGAGCTGTTGTTTTGCAATCTCAAATCAAGTCTTCACAACTTAAATATTCATAGATGGGAAATACACAGAAGATTGGCAGACCAATTTTCATTTTAATTGTCGCCACCTCTTTAGAAATCACCGCTGTGGCCCTCAGACTTCATTTTCATTTCCACACTTGTTTGTGTATTTGTTGTGCAGGTTTCAAGAGGCCAGTCCCCTAATGTAAATGTATCATTTGTCGCAGAAGCTGTAAAAGCGTTCTGTCCTGTCCCTTTCTAACCAATTTATGGGTCACTGAAATTCACAGACTGAAAGATTTAGGTGCAATGTGCAAACAATGTTCCATAGTTACCTGATGAAACATTAAAATCAGCTCAAATCAATCCTGAGCGTCGACAGTCCCACTTAAATCAGTGTGAAATGTCTTTTGCAATACATTTTGCTTCAATAATGTGAATCAAGATATTGAGTGTTTGCTCCTGTCAGGGCATGCTTTGTTTTCTGTTGACTTGAAGCGGTATCTGTCTTAATTCAAGTCTGTACGGTCTGTACTTCCACAGAAAGTTGCGAAAGCTGGATTAACCACTCCAATTTACAGATAATATGGTATCTCTTCTCACTAAATTGTCCTGGAATTACTTCAGTCAAATTCTAATTTGCGCTTGGAGAAAGTGCTTTGTGAAGCTTTTGTTTGGAGAGAAACATAAGCTCTGTTCCAAATGTGCTGCTTATCCATACAGCATTTTAAGGCATCATAGACAAACTGCAGATGCATAATTATGCTGCCGTAGATGCTTTCTTTTGGCCAAATTTGGAGAAAGAAATTGCATGTGAAAAAATGCATCCAAGATGGGAGATGAGTTATAAATATATATGCAAATACTGCTAAATATAAGTACATTTACAAAATGGTATTGATTACCATGCTCATCTAATTAAAAAATATATAAAGATATATATTAATTTATTAGAATTTATAAGATTTTTTACTAAAATTAGTGTTTTTATGCACATCAACAGTATTAAGTGCGTATATGCTTATTCATTTTTATATAATATGCAATTATATATATATATATATATATACTGTATATATATAAACCTCTTATATGCTTTAACATTAAAGTTTGTGTGTGTATGTATATATATATATGTATTATAATTATATATAATAATACTAATTAACATAATAACAAATACATTAAAAATAAATACATAAAATATTATTATATTAACAATATTAAATGCATATATGCTTATTAAAGATGAGAAAGGTAGTTTTTAATGTTATTTATTATATGCACTTATATATATATATATATATATTTTTTTTTTTTTTTTTTAACTGCTTATATGCTTTAAGATTAAAGTTTGTTTATGTACACGCACACACACACACACACATATATAAATATATATACACATATATATTGTTTAGTAAG
Source organism: Onychostoma macrolepis (assembly GCF_012432095.1). Lineage (NCBI taxonomy): Eukaryota > Metazoa > Chordata > Actinopteri > Cypriniformes > Cyprinidae > Onychostoma > Onychostoma macrolepis. The sequence continues at coordinate 29,180,731 of NC_081167.1, read as the reverse complement.
TTATTTTTTTTTATGTTATTATATGCACTAATATATTTATTTTATAACAGGTATACTCACAAAGTATTGGAAGATGGTGTCATCTTTATATCTTTGCGTTGACATTTGAAGTGCGTTTAGAAAGCCATATAAGTTATAGATAGCTAGTGAATCTATTAAGGCAGTGGCTCTTCTGCAGGCTCATTGAGTCTGATTAACAACAGGCTTTTATAAACATAATGGCAATGCTACTGTTTGTTTTGCAAGTATCTGATTATGAGAGGTTTATATTGTTGTTTCTATAGTGTTTACCTCACGTTTCAGCAAATGTTTTGGTGCACAGGTTTGATCATGTACTGTAGTCACTTTGACTCAGTGATGCATTTCATTTGATTGTTTATCATTAAGTCTGACATTCAGTTGCAGTTTTCCAGTCTGAGTGGAAGGCAACATTAATATTACGAAGTATTGTAAAACAAAGAGTTTTCTGAGCTGCTGTAAAGTTGCCCACACTAAGAGAAGGGAATCCCACACTAAAACCTTCGAAAGCCTATAGGCTAATCAACTATATTACTTGCCAGAGGAACTTTGATTCTCGTTCAAATTAATGATTGAACATTTCCAAAATCATAGCAGTCATCCATCTTTTAGGTTCAGCTGCAATCATAGGAGACGCAGACCTACAATATTTGTATTGATTCATTTTTATAAATAAGATTAATATGTTGTAAACAAGCAGGTAACTCATTCATCACTTCAGAACCAGTTTCACAGACGTTTCATGTTGATACTGGTAGATTTCAGCTCTGGAGGAGATTACTGACGTCTTTTTCTCAGGAGAAACATCTGTGAACTTCAGCATGGTCTCCATTTAATCAAACAATTGTGATATTAAAGATATTTCCTTAGTTATTTTTCTTTCGTGCAGACTATTGTCTAATGCCTCCAAACCATGAGAGACCCAGTCTACAGTCTAAAGCTCTAATTTAAAATAATGAGTGCAAATATGTTAATTTGAGAAGGTAATATGTTCTGATTGCTCAGTTGTGACACATTATTGTTCTTCAATCTAACAGTGACAATATAGTGAGTCATAAAAGCATGTTTATATCGAAGCACCTTTCCACCACAAGATATAAAAAAGGTCATTGCAGTTTTTCTTACAATTTGTACTTTTTTTTCTCCCTCACTCTGTTATATACTGTATATTTTTTTTCATGCAATTCTGAGAAAAAAAACTCAGATTAGCAAGAAACAAACTTGCAACTGCAAGAAAAAATTCAGAATTGCAAGAGATTAAAAAGACTTTAAAGATTAAAATGACTTTTTTTAATTCTGTGGCAAAAAAAGTGAGATGTTTCTTAGAGTTTTGAGAAAAAATATCAAATTTGTGAGACAAATGCAGAAATGCAGACAAGTCGTAAATATATATAATATATCCAAATAATGCTAAATTTAAATACTTTACAAAACAGTATTGATTAACAATATTTATAATAATATGTTTAAATAATATTTATGAATTAAGAATTTAATACGTAAATGCTTATTAAAGATTAGAAAGGCGTTTTTGTTTTTTATATATATAAATACATACACTAATATATTTATATTATAATATAATATTAAGTTAATTGTTTATTATATATACAGTAGTTATGTATATGATGACGATAATAATAATAATGATATTTATTTGTATTTTATTTTTTAGCCCAGTCTCTTGGTGGCAGTTGCTTGGACTAGTCTTAAAATAACCTCATTTTATTTTATTTTTATTCCAAAAAAAAAAAGAAGAATTGTGAGATGTACATGTTTGTTTTCACCACAGGGAAATTTTAAAAGGGCAGGACTTTTTATTTAGTCTTTTTCTCAGAATTACAGAAAAAAAGTCTGAATTGAGAGATTAAAAAGTAGCAGTTACCTTTTTTATTTATTTTATGTATTTGTTTTGTTTTCTGTGAACAGCAGACAGTGAAAAATCATAATCCGATATCACATTATCCCCCATGCTGTGATTGGATGATCAGTAATTGTTATTTTTACCATCTGATCAATGATGTTTGTGTATCAGTTGAGTATTTACTGGCAGATTAATTTAACAGAGACATCTGTTTTCTTCGTTTTGCTTCATTATGTCAGTGTTAACTCTCAGTCTCATTCATTTACTTCGCTTTCTCATTCTGGATGCTGTACTGAAAAGTGTTGCGCAGCCTGATTAATGATGCAGTTTTCATGCTGAACATAATGTAGAAACAAGTAAATAATGAAGGACAGTAATGCATCAGTCCAGGGGTTATGACAGAAGGACATGACGACTGGTCTCTGAAGGGCCGTTGGCAGGGTCATTGCCATCTCTGGCGACATTAATAATGCTAATAATTATTTCCAGTACGAGGCCTTTTATGAGGCATTACCGTAAAATGACAGTTCACTCAAGGCCACAGTTACAGTCTCAAAGCTTCCTCTATTGTAGCTGGTTTCCCTGTGTTTAGGATGGCCATTATTTAAAATGTCGATTGATGTATAGTGCCTTGGCTTAATAACTTGAAATCACATTTATTATTCTTCTACTTCCCTGCTGGTTCCTGAAATGAACATACTTAGGTTGTACCTTGTGTTCTTTGACATGAAGTTGTGAAATAGTTTGTACAGTTAGTACAGTGAGGGCGTTACAACAGTAAATCACACTAAAGCTCGTTATGTGGCTGAAGACAGTTATGATGCATTGAGTCACCATAATTGTTCATGAACACATCATCTGGGTCAATGAAATTGTAGATGATTACAGCATCTTTAATATTGGCATACTGCATAATGTATTTGTGAATCTTATAAAACCAAATGTGCAGGTTACATTTGAGCTCAAAACCAAAATAAATAAATAATTGTATTATATTATGCATTACATTGTATTACATTATGTAAATATAAATATATTAACAAAATAATATTGATTTATTTCAAATTGAGGTAGCTATATAGATAAATTTATTTTTAGATTTTATAATAATAATAAAAATAATAGTTTTAGATTTTATAATAATAATTAATATTAATGTATTGATAAAATTATTATTAAAATGAAATATTATTATTAGCTTATTTTTATATCTGCTTTTTATTATATATATATATACACATTATTATTATTATTATTATTATTTAGTATTTACATGTTGACAATATTAAAAACTATATTAAATGTGTATGTTTATCAAAGATTAAAACTATTTATTTCTTTCTTTTTTGTAGAATATTTTGTGTGTAATTTTTAAGGTAACGTGATAGCTACATGCTAAACTGTAAGTCAAGTCTCGTGCTCTTTTAATCTACTTTTTTACATTCAGTAATAAAGCACTCTAATGAGAATTACAAAAGACTAATTTATGGTAATGAGATATTCTTCATGACTCTTAATTGTCACCATGTAATCAGTACCAAATAGGCTTAATTTTCTTTACTTAAAATGTTTTTAGGATGAAATGTGACCTGCATATGTTTTCATGAGATTCACTCAGTGAACTTTTGTCTGAAGAGATGCAGGCGGAAGAATGTCCTTCTAATATGCTTTCATTTAAAGCTTTAGTCACTGCAAGACAAAGGGCATATTCTGTGCGTTTGCAGGCACTGGATGTGCCTGGAGTGTCACCGGCAGTGAGGGAGAGGGCTGCTGGCGTGCCGCGGGCTGAGCGCGTCAGGTGCCAACAGAGCCAGACATTATGGAATAAATCAGTCCACTGCGGCCCAACTGGCTTCAGCAGAGCTGATGACCTTCCAAGATCTAATCAGCCTCCAGTTACCACAGCAGATCTCAGATCAGCATTCCTCCCTGCTGCTGGTTTAGGTGGCTAGCTGTGGTGCTTAGTCCCATGCTGGCACATGCTGTAACATTCTAACATTTTTGCAAGCATGCACACAGAAGTCCCAAATAATTCATTATATTATGGTGGATAGTAATCTTAGCTCATACACTGTAAAAAAAAAGAAAAGAAAAGTTGAGCCAACTTAAAATTTTAAGGCAACCAGCTTCAGCAGATTTTTGAGTTTGCTCAACTTATTTTTTGTGGGGGATTCTCAAATTCTTGTTGCATAAACTTAAAACGACAAGTTGAGAAAACTCAAAAATCTGCTGAAGCTGGTTGCCTTAAAATTTTAAGTTGGCTCAACCTTTTTTTTTTTTTTTACAGTGTACTGTCATTATATATATATATATATACTGTATGTGTATATATATACGGTATATATATATATTATGAGAGATACTTTGTCAAAGTTTTTATTTGCTGACAAATACAACTGAGTTGTATTAAAAAGATTATGGCAGCAATAATTAATCAAATGCACATTAAATGATGAAAAGTCATTAAATGATATGATATCCAGCATACACTGAAGAAAAAAAATTGTTTCATTTGTTACAGCCAAATGTATTAGTTTTTCTCAAATTATATTTAGGATTTCAAATTTAATTGAGTCTTCATCCAAAATAAATAAATAATACATTCAAAGTAAAAAAAAAAAAAAAAAAAAATAGAATGTAGAATTTCATTTAAAAATAAAAAAATCAGTTAATGTTTAATTTTACTTACTATAAAGACAACTCAAATATTTTGATGTCTTTTTGAAATGTATCATATTTTCTGCTATATGCAAAATAATAACACTACTACTACTACTACTACTACTACTAATAAAGCCCTCAATATTGTTTGCAGTTCTTTTATTTATTTATTTTTTTTTGTATGGGGAGGGTTTTTTCGCTTTTAGACTGAACAAAATGGGTTTAAACCAGAAACTTGATTTGATTTTCAAATAGATCTATGGATCTATCTATATATGATATTATGGTGTTATATTAACATGAATATATTAAACACATTAATATAAATGGATTCTACAGTATCGTGTAGTTCATCTTATTTTATCACCTCCGACAGCCTCACAACTTTATCCCAACAGATACTGACATTGCTTTACTTTTCATATTTACACATACAGGCATATAAAAGCCTTGTGGCTTCTGCTGAAAAGTTTACTCTTGCAGGAGCCCCGGGGCCGAGAGGAGATCGGGGAAGGAAGCTATCATCAAATATTGTCAACATACATAATCTGCTAATGTGTTATGCATAACTCAGCGCATCTGTCTGAGAGATGGATGGTTTGTTTGTGTTCGTGTGATTTTCACAAACTGACAGAACTTCTAATGCATCTACTACATTTCTGTCAGCGATTGTTGCCAAATATATTTAATTACCAATGATGAATCTACTGTAAATGATGCAGCTGTCAGAGAGAGGTGTTTGTAATTTTATAAAACAGATTCATTCTGCCTCATTAGTGCTGTTTGCTAATGCAACCATCACTGTTACTGTTGCTCATTGATTTATCCTACAGACGTCAGTGATGTCTCAAACCATGTGACTTGTTGCAGGAGATGAGAAGATCATTTTTTTAAGAAATCAGATGTTAGATTTCCACTTAGCAGGTGATAAAACTGTTGCAAAAATCCATATTTAAGCTTTTAACCTGACATTATGGTGGTGAGTTTTGCACATGTATTTTCTTCAGAAAAACCAGCATTGAAGTAAATGATTTATGTTTTTATTTTTTTTATTTTTTGATGTTCCTGATGTTACTCGACCTCACTTGTGTTTCCTGTCCTGGCATTTTGAATTATATGTTTAATCGAAGAGTATCTGTAAGCACACAGATCACTACAATCATAGTGCTTTATTCCCAACTGTCCTCTTAGAGATGAAATTATGCAGTGAGACTCTCTGTACAGATATCTGAGAGAAAGTATATACATTTATGCATATTTTCATGCATTATTTATGTATTACCGCAGGGAGTAAAGACAGGTACAGTGTGAAGGTGACACATGATGGAGAGTCTCTATCTATCTATCTATCTATCTATCTATCTATCTATCTATCTATCTATCTATCTATCTATCTATCTATCTATCTATCTATCTATCTATCTATCTATCTATCTATCTATCTATCTATCTATCTATCTATCTATCGTTTTATCTGTCTGTCTGTCTATCTATCTATTGATCATCTATCTATCGTTCTGTCTGTCTGTCTGTCTGTCTGTCTGTCTGTCTGTCTGTCTATCTATCTATCTATCTATCTATCTATCTATCTATCTATCTATCTATCTGTCTATCTGTCTATCTGTCTATCTATCTATCTATCTATCTATCTATCTATCGTTCTGTCTGTCTGTCTGTCTGTCTGTCTGTCTGTCTGTCTATTCATCTATCTGTCTGTCTGTCTGTCTATCTATCTATCTATCTATCTATCTATCTATCTATCTATAATTTCAATTAATTTCATATTGCTTTATTGGCATGACATCCTTAGATACATATTGCCAAAGCATTGTACATAGCAGAATAAAAACAAAACAAATATACGTCCATAAATAAACAAAACAATATACATCCATATATATTTACATAAACATTAATGGTACTACTAATGCAGATGTGTTCACTCTTTAATTCTTAGTTTGTGGCATTTATAAATATCTTGTGCTATCAAAGAGGAAGTGGGTCCTTCACCAAGTAATATTCCTAGTTTGTCATTTTCATGGAGTGACTGGAACTCAGGAATAATCTGCTGTATTTGACAGAACAGTGCGTCTCTTAAGGACGTGTATTTGTCACAGTGGAGGAGGAAGTGTTCCTCCGTCTCAACTGATCCAGATCTACATTCGTTACAGATTCGCTCTTCTTTAGGTAACCACGTCTTTTTATGTCATCCTCTTTCTGTGGCCAGCTGGTGGTCATTCAGTCTGTACTTCGTCAGTAAATGTCTGTGAGTTATATTCCTGACTGAGACCAGATAGTCAGCCAGACTGTACTCTCTGTTGAGTTTCAGATAACATTTGAGATGACTTTGGTCTTTGGCTTGTTCTTTCCAATGCTGTATGTATGTCTCCTCCTCTTCATTCATAATTTCTTTGATTCTTCTATGTTTTTCAGGGTTGGTGATATTGAGTGCTTGGTTAGTCAGATCTGACACCATTGCACAAAGATGAATTTTTTGAGCACTAATTCTTTTTGTGTTTTTAGTGCTTTAAAATGAAGAGAATCTTCAGAACTAGAGTTTAAGTGGATCCAGAACTTTAAAACTCTTTTTTTTAATGATTAGATTTAGGTGGAGATGGCCTAACTGTGGGCATGAAGGATGCTTCTGCAGAACTCTACATGCAGAGCTTCTGAAGGGTGTTTGTGCCAATCTTTATGGCTGTAGTTACTCGTTGGGCCCCAGATCTCGCTTCCATACAGGGCAATAGGCAGTATGACACTATCGAAAATCTTTGTCCTGATTCTGATGGGATGTCTATTTTGAATAATTTTGTTCGTATAGCGTGCAGTACCCTGCGGGCTTTTACAAGTAATGTTTTTATTGCCAAATTGAAATTTCCAGTGGGAGTTAAAACCAGACCAAGATAATTATATTGTAAAGCATGTTGAAGCATGGTGTTGTTTAACATAAATATGTGTTTATGTTCCAGATTTCAGTTTGTTTTTCTCTGAAATATCATAATCTTAGTTTTTTGGATGTTAACTTCTATGGTCCAATCATGGCAGTATTTAGTTCAAATGTCAAGGTTGTTCTGGAGACCTTCTGGTGTTTTAGATAGAATTAGCAAGTCGTCTGCATACAGTAAATATTTGACTTCTGTGTTGAATAATTGTAGTCCTGGACTGTCTGATTGGTCCAATTCATTGATATATATGTTAAATAAAGTCGGGCTGAGGCAGCAGCCCTGTCTCACTCCTCACTGTTGAGAAAAATAGTCTGTCCTTTGCTGTCCAGTTTTTACTGCACATTTATTTTGGTTATACATGTTTTTAATTAAGTCATATATTTTACCCCTATGCCACTTTGAAGGATTTTATAAAACAATCCATTATGCCAAATGGAGTCAAAAGCCTTCTTAAAATCTATGAAGCATGCAAATATTTTCCCCTCTTTCTTTAGGTGTACATGTTCATTTATTAATGTGTGTAGTGTGTGAATATAGTCAGTGGTTCGATGTTTAGGGAGGAAGCCAATTTGAGATTTGCTGATGACATTGTGCTGCTTTAAGAAAGATGAAATCCGGGAGTTGATTATAGAGCAAAATACTTTTCCCAAATTACTGGTTACACATATCCCTCTGTAGTTATTAGGATCTGTTTTATCTCCACTTTTAAAGATAGGAGAGATGAGTCCTGTGTTCCAGACCTCAGGAAAAACGCCTGAACTCAAAATCAAATTAAAAAGTTTGAGTAGTGCAATCTGAAGTTCAGGAGAACTGTTTTTAAGCATCTCATTTTTTATGTTGTCAGGGCCACAGGATTTCTTACATTTGAGGGATTTCAGTTTTCCACTATGTTCTTGTTGGGTTATTGGATAATCTAGTGGATTTTGGTTGTTTTTGATACATGATTCAAGAGCATTCAGTTTTTCAAGGGCTTTTAACTGGTTGGGATTATTCAGAGGGTCAATTTGATGTGTATAGAGCTTCTCAAAATAATCTTTCCAAATTTGGCCATCTTGTATGGCTAGACTGTTCCAAGTGCTCCAGAACTGACCCTGATCAACTGTGTTTTCGATCTTCTGAAGTGTTGTTATAATAATCCAATTTCTTCTTTTGTATTGTTTCAGACGTTTGAGTGCTTTAAGCGTAATTCTGAGTTGACTGGATCTTTGTGTTTTTGATTTGAAATTAATCGTAGCTCTTGTCTTATTGTTTTACAGTCATGGTCAAACCACTTTTCAGAAGGTTTTTGTTTAGCTCTATTTTTGTGTTTGTATGTGGTGGTTTTATTTAAATTAGCCTTTTTTGCTATATTTTCAAAAATGTCCTTAATATGTTTAATTGCTAAATTTATTCCTTTCCAATTATTTTCATATGCTGAATTGTTAAACAGTGTTATGGAATTGACTGTTTCATTAGACTTTAATATATGTTTCAGCAGCATTACGAGTCTATCTATATGGTGTTTTGAGCTTTTGTAGATGACTTGGCTTTTTATGAATTTCTCTTGATTTGATGTTTTCACCATTAATGAAAAGATTGATCTGGCTGTGATCAGACAGGGGTGACTGAGCTTTGACGGTAAGTGCACTGAAATGGGAGGGGCTTATATTTGATATGGCATAATCTACAACACTTGCCGAGATTTGAGCTATTGGTAAATTGTCCACAGGAATCTCCTTTGATTCTACCATTGAGGATATAAAGACCTAAAGTTTGAGGAAGGTGGGCCATGCCTATTGACTCCAGTATCATGGTTATTTCTTCGAGGTAGAGTTCTGAAGAGATCTTGGAGTAAATGTGTGAACAGATTTTTATCTCCCGAGTTATCAATACAGTCTAATTCTGAACCAGTTCAAGCATTTAGATCTCCACATAGTAAAATTTTCCCCAGAGTTTGATATTGATTAATTTCTTCCTGTAAAGTGTAAAATACTTTGTCGTCGTAGTATGGGGAATCTGATGGAGGAATATAAATTCCACAGATAAAAAGGTCTTTATCTAGAATTCCAAAGCTTTTATCTAATTTTAACCAAATGTGATTTTGCCTTGCTGTCTATCTATCTATCTATCTATCTATCTATCTATCTATCTATCTATCTATCTATCTATCTATCTATCTATCTATCTATCTATCTATCTATCTATCTATCTATCTATCTATCTATCTATCTATCTATCTATCTGTCTATCTATCTATCTATCTATCTATCTATCTATCTATCTATCTATCTATCTATCTATCTATCTATCTATCTATCTATCTATCTATCTATCTATCTATTGTTCTATCGTTCTGTCTATCTATCTATCTATCGTCCTATCGTTCTATCTATCGTTCTATTTATCTATCGTTCTATTTATCTATCGTTCTATCTATCTATCTATCTATCTATCTATCTATCTATCTATCTATCTATCTATCTATCTATCTATCTATCTATCTATCTATCTATCGTTCTATCTATTGTTCTATTTATTTATCGTTCTGTCTATCTATCTATCTATCTATCTATCTATCTATCTATCTATCTATCTATCTATCTATCTATCTATCTATCTATCTATCTATCTATCTATCTATCTATCTATTGTTCTATCGTTCTGTCTATCTATCTATCTATCGTCCTATCGTTCTATCTATCGTTCTATTTATCTATTGTTCTATCGTTCATTGGTTCTTTCAAGCATTCATTCTGTTGTTCTATATATCATTATGTTAACTTTTTCACCTATCATTCGTTCTTTCTATTGATCGTTATATATCTTTTGTTCATTCTGTGTCATTTTCTCTATTATTCTGTTGACTGTTCTTTCTATATTGTTCCCTTGTTTCTATCTATCTATTGTTTGTTTGTTCTATTGATCATTGCTTCTTTTAGTCTTTCTATTTTTCTTTCTTTCTGTCATTCATTCTATGTATTATTCTTTCTGTATGATGTTCTTTCGATCTGTTTTATCATTTGTTATATTGTTCGTTCTTTCTATTTTGTTCTCTGTTGTTCTTTCTATTGATTTCTCTTTCTATCGTTAATTATTTCTGTCTGTTGTTCTTTCTGTCTATTGATCATTCTTTCCATCAATTATTCCTTCTATCGATCGTTCTGTCTATCTTTTTTCTGTAAATCATTCTTTATATCTATTATTCTTTCTGTCGCTCTTTATCTGTTGTTCTATCAGTTGTTATATCGTTCGTTCTTTCTGTATGCTGTTTTTTCTATCTAACGTTCCATATATATTTCTATTGTTCATTCTTTCTTTCTATCATTTGTTCTTTCCATGTGTCGTTCTTTCTATCTGTGGTTCTTTCGATCATTCTTTTTTCTTATCAATCAATCTTTCTTTCTGTTTAGCATTCTATCGTTTGGTTACCGTTTTATCTTTCTGTTTACCTTTCTATCATTCGTTCTGTTTTTTTTTCTGTTGTTTTATCAATCTTTCTTTCTTCCTTTTTTTCTGTCTATATCTTTCTATCATTCATTCATTTGTTATTTCTGTGTATTGTTTGTTTGTTCGTTCGTTCTATCTTCCTATCGTTCTATCTATCAGTTAGTCAAGGGCAGATGCTGGCGCAAACCTGGAGCCGGTTATTTAGTTTCACATTAGTCAGAGATCTTTGAAAGCATCTCATCTCTACTCTTTACTCCAGTCCAGTGTTTCAAAGGAACCTGAAGAGGTATTGAACTGAATCTCAGACTTCTTTGTTCTTCTTCTGCCCTTCTTTCACCTCAACACACATGCTTTCATTTCCAGCTCCTCTATGTCTTTTCTTTTTTCACCCAAACAAAAACTATATATAATGGATAAAATAAGTAAATATGTTTTGTGGAACATTACCATGACTGTGGCGCGAAAGCATCAAATCTTCAATCGTCACATGACTTTATACTCATGAATAATCCATTCTTGAATAAGACATTCTGCCATAGCGTTCATTTATATGCACATACTCTTACACGGCACTATTATATAAGCTCAAATATTGCTGATGCCCACTGTCCTCTGCTGATATTTCTCCAGTCTTTCTCAGTTCTGTCTTTCTACTTCCTCTACAGCTGAACATCACGATTTTCTCCACAAGATGTGTGCTGCAAGTCTGTGATATGTTGGTTTCTAGATGAGCTTTTTGGGCTGTTTTATTGTCTGAAAGTCAAATATTATAAGTTTGTCTGTGTAAACAACTAAGGGCACACCTCTCCTCATGATTTGAAGTATTTGTATTTTTAAGCTTGTTCAAATAATCCCTATCCTTAAGGATAAGCACGAGTAATAGTGATGTTTGACTCGGAAAGCACCACTAATTATGGATCAGACCCTCAAAGGTAATTTGCATTGGTGCTGATTTATTAATAGACTCCAGTTACTTTGCCCTATTTTCTTCTTGAGCTGTAAACTTTTGTGTGCCATTTCCAATCTGAGATGTCAGTTTTACTTTGAGGTCAGTGATGTTTTGCGGTTTGTTCTGAAGGATGAAGACAGATCAATTGAGGTATATTATAGCGCTATAGAACACAGAGCCAAATGCTAGTGTTGATACAGTATACATTTAATCTTACCGTTATGATATACATTTTACATTCATGCATTTGGCAGATGCTTTTAATCAAAACGCCTTGCATTGCATTTAAAGTAGACACTTTATCAGTTCATGCATTCGTTGGGAATCAAACTCATGGTTGTTTGAAAAGATTTTGCCATTAAATATTTGTCTGTATAAAGGCTGATAAAAGTGAGAGATTGTTTGTCTTTGTGCAGCCTTTGGTGAAGGTCATAGAGGATGAGAAAGCAGCAAAGCAGAACGCAGTGTGGATGACAGTAATTGTGTACAAGCTAGAAGAGCAGAGGTGAATTTGTTTGAGCAGTGAAGGGTGTCTATTATCAGTAAAACATCCATTCCCACCGCTGCATCTCTGCAATGCTTCTGTAATATTTTGCTAGTAGCTGGTTATTTTGGACAGGCTTGTTTTGAACAGACTGTATCATGATGGCCACTCAAAAACATAACTCTGTTACTCTCTGGATGTGCTTTTACGTGAGGAGATGGGAGACTATAATCAGCTAGCACCTCAATGATCTCGTTTTCTCTCTTTGCCTAGTTTAATTCCTACCATGGTTATACCATGCCTTTCTGATTTATACCATACTGAATGATGTTTATATTTACAGTACACACACATTATTTACATGAGGTGTCCATTACCAGAGATTTTCCTTGCCCAAATGCATAATTTACAGATGTAAGCGTGTGTAATTTCACCTAAACTTACACCATGTATGTATGAATGTATTTGTTTATTTTACATACACTTATTTTATACACTGTTTATTTATTATCACCTACTTATTTATATAAATAATATTATTTATTTATTGTTTGTTTATTTGTCTATTCATTTATTTATTTATTTTCTACACTTATTTTACAAAATATTTATTTATTTTCACCTGTACTTTTTATATTATTTGTTTATTTGTACCTACACTTATTTTATACACTATAATTTATTTATTTATTATAACTACACTTGTTTTATACACTATTTATTTTTGTATTTATTTTCACCTACACTTATTTATTTATTTATTTTTCACCTTTTTATATATATATTATTTATTTATTTATACCTACACTTATTTTACACACTATAATTTATTTATTTTAACCAACACTCATTTTATACACTATTTATTTTTGTAATTATTTTTCATCTACACTTATTTATTTATTTATTAATCATTTTCTAAAGTGTGATTGTTGTGCTTTCAGTGATACATTTTTTTAAAGAAGAAATAAAGTGGATATCTAATATCTGTCCAAAACCTAGTGAGCTGTGTAGACAGCATCTAGCTAGGCAACCTCCAAAAGCTAGGCTGCATAATTATTCTGCCTTCTTTTATTATGCATAATTAATGCATTGCACTATGGCCATAGTATTTATTTATTTATTTTTATTATTGTATTTACTTGTTGTTTTGTTTTAAATCAATATGAGATAATACATTTTCTCTGCTTTTCACATGAGCTGTGGTATTTGAGTTGCTGTCTTGTTCCAAATCACACATCTGGTCTGCAGGAGAAAATCTGCGTAATGTATTTAAGCATGTTAAATAAATGACCGTATTCCAGATCTGTGGGAATCTGAAGAGGTTTTGAGGGTACATCATCTCTGTGGGCCTGCCGATGAGGTTTCTTTTCAGTTAGGATCCCATCTCAGAAGGCCGCTACCTACTTAGGCTATAGACAGCAAGACAGTTCACTCAATTTGGAACGGCGCTATATAGTTGTCGTTTATAGTCAAACAGCATTTACCCTGTCAGGAAGTAATGTGTTTGTTCTGCAGGTCTTGTTGGAGCTCCCGTTGGGCTGATGGGATTGTTGCTGAACAGATTGTGCAGGTGTAAGAGGAGCGCTTCTCAACGACGTGGCACCTGTCCAAAGCACTCAACAGCGACGCACGGGCCTCCGAGACACGACTGAACGCAAAGAGAACTGCTGCTGCTACAAAACACCATCACATCTGAAGTGAGACACATGCCTGGGGTGGAGAAATATTTTTCACTGACCCTTGAGAGTTGCTGTTGCCATTATATCGGTGACAGAGCGATTACTGCAGGAGCACGGCGAGCCAACAAGCTAATCAGTGTTGATTTCATGCCTAAATTCATTTCTGAAGGTGGGGTTATGTCGCATTTGTTTTAGGAGTACATTTGTGTCCACAGCATATGGCACTGTTCAAGGAATATATGCAATTTCACTTTTTAATTTCTATTGATATAACATGTAGCATTTGGGCCAATCAGACACACAATTTTTCATTAGATTTAACAAATCCCCTACTCAATTCTCTCTAAGACACATACTGCTTTATAGGAAATGACTTCTTTCATTAATTCATAGACAGATTTTTCTACGACTTTCCTATCATGCATATCCCCATGTCTTTGTGTATGATTACTACCTCCTTGTATATGGTTTTGTGTATTGTATACTGTTTTATGCATGCTTATGACAGATCACTAGTTAATATAACCCCACCGAGCCTGAGCGTGCCCAGTGGGCTCCAACATATGCCAGTCTGCGGTTCTGTTAGATACTGAGAAGATGAGGATGTGAGCTAGAACTCTTCTGTACGCTTAAGTTTTTGTGCCAGGCCTTTCGGCCTTGTCTTTCCATTCAACAAAAGATCCTCGGATCTCAGCTGATGTCTCTCTTAGCTTTCCTTCATTTTCTACCTTCATTTTCGCAAGTCCAAAACCTTGAAACCATCAAGACTTTTCATCCGAGACTGCATCCAGACACTCGCCAACGACCAAGGCAATGCAAGTATTGTACATTTAACTAAACGAAACAGAGGTTTAGTATAAGCTATAGACCCCGTTATAAACGGCGCTGATGGTTTTACTCAGGTGGATAACTGACTCTTTTCATAGCTTCATTCTCTGGTTTCCTGATGGTTTCATCCATCAAGTCTCATCTACCCTTTCCCCATGTATGAGTGATTGTATGTTTGTTTGTTTGGATTAGTTATGTGTGTTAGTGTTTAGTTAATAAAACTCTTGTGCACAAATTAAATGAGTTTCTGATTCTGCCTTGCAAATTAATGTCCTTTTACGATTCCGATACTTGCTACATGCTCTAATGCATTAATACTTAGGAAAGTATTTTCTATGGCCACAAAAATATCCTTAAAATATATATATTACAATATTAAATATAAACAATATTAAAAGCTTATTTATGACTTACAGTTGTGCTCATAAGTTTACATACCCCTTGCAGAATATGCAAATATGTTAATAATTTTAACAAAATAAGATAACTCATGAAAATTTATTTAGTACTGTCCTGAATAAGCTATTTCACATAACAGATGTTTATATATATATATATATAAGAAAAAATAATAATTTACCTCTACATAACAGCATTTTGTCATATTCATCCTGTCATACTAAATCAATTAGAAAAATAAATTTTTCTCTGTTTGATGAAAGTAATTTTATTGAAGCTATGACTGGAGGAGGAAGAGCAGCAGCGTTCTAGTTCAGAATATATCAGCATGTTTTTATAAATTTTCTCTGATTTGGCAAAATGCAATTTATAAATGCATAAAGTCATTCTTTGGTCTATTTTTACAGTAATTGACTTACAAAGCCAATTTTCAAAATGGAAAAGGCACCTGTTTTATAGATCACTCTAGAATAGAATACCTTTTTAATTTAACTGTTTTTTTATTATTATTTTTCTTTTTCATTTTTAGGTTCCCAAATGATTTGAAACTTCACTTTTATATGTCTTTTCCTCTCTTTCCTCTCCACGTCTCTTTATATGAAGCTCTTTGAATAACCGTGAAATGTGCTATATCATTGAACTGGCCTCGCCGTGCTACCTGGAAATGAAAGTCTGATGTAAGCACTGGAATATTTTCTTTGTTTCCATCTTTTTTTTTTATTGCTTTCCCAATATGACTATTTTATGAAAGATATGATATGATTTACACAGTGTTGATTTATTGCAGAGGACCCATGCAGCCGAAGGATGCTCTATGATCACAGCTCTGTGTTTTCCTCAGTAGTTCCTTCTGCAATGAGTATCATTTACACAGAGACATTCGCTACAATAAGAGACCTCTGCTTATTACCTGATAATGATGATTATTGCTCTTTTGTGTTTATATGCAGGCAGCGGAGCATCCATTTCTACAGGGCCACATGGTTTATGGCTGATACAAGCAAAACATATGGCAATTTTTCCCTGTGGAACAAAAGGACACTTCAGGTAATCACTGCTAAATTTTACTAACTGAGGTAAAGTAAACTGCACATGCTACATGCAGCTACTTCTTTATAGAATGAAAGGTTATTTTGTCCCATGATATAGAGACCGAGGGACTCGGTTTAAATCCCATAGTGCATTTATGCAAGGTCACATGGTTTATTTTACTGCTTTGATGAAGCTTAAATCTGTTTTATTTGGTGGTAATGTCACGTATTACACTGTCGATAGCTTTGCTTTTATATCTATATCATAGATCTCTGAGTAAGCAGAACCTCATTTTTGAGCCTAACCCAGTTTTCTTCATATACGGCGTTCTGATGGGGCTCTTTTCCTCGAATTTAGCTTAAGGCACTTAAAATGTCTCATAAGTTTCATAGCTGATTGAATTGTGTTTCTCATTTGGAAGAGGGTTATTCCTGCTGCTTTACATTTTTGCATAAGTTTTTGAGATTGCTATGTTTTTAAAAGAAGTCTCTTCAGCTCACCAGGGCTGCATTTGTTTGATTGAAAATACAGTAAAATTGTGAAATATTATTACAGTTTAAAATAAGTGTTTTCTTTGTGAATATATTTTAAAATGTATTTTATTCCTGTGATTAAAGCTGAATTTTCGGCATCATTACTCCAGTCTTCAGTGTCACATGACCCTTAAGAAATCATTCTAATATACTGATTTGCTGCTCAAGCAATATTTCTCATTATTATCAATGTTGAAAACGGCTTAATATTTTTGTGCATTTTTTTCAGGATTCTTTGATGAATAGAAAGGTCAAAAGAACAGCATTTATTTTAAATATATATATTTTTTTGTTACAAAGTAAATGTCTTTACTCTCACTTTTGATGAATTTAATGCATCCTTGCTGAATAAAAGTATCAATTTCTTTAAAAAAATCACACTAATCTCAAACTTTTGAATGGCATCTCTTAATATGTTGAATAAAATAATAAATTTGCAGTTTTTAAAGATGGAAATTAGTCTGCAATTAAATGAACACAAGGGTGATTTTTAAAATAATATCACCAGTTTTAAAGTTTTTGGGGGTAATATTGCTTCAATCGATGATAAAGTTAAAATTATAGATAAATCAGACACCTTATCTCATCCACCAAACTACTGTAAATCCCAAACAAACTACATCATCTCTGGACGAGGAATGTTATGATGCTTTTTGTCTCCTCTTTATCTGTTATTGATGTTGAGATGGTCAGTGGTGAGTTTAATTGGCTCCCCAGAGATCGTCTTTCTCTCCCACAGCTACTGTATGAAATGAAGACCCATGAAAAGGACACAATAAATGGATTTCTGCCAAACCAATTAAATTACAGTCATAAAATAATGAGTTGAGTTCCCCATCCCATAGATGGTTTCGTAGGCGTTTACTAGTGTAAAGAAACTCTGTGAACCACAACTTCAAGATATCTATCCCTGGAGGGAAGTAAATGGTTATCAACATATGTTTCAGCCAATATAATGGATTGATCATCTGATAACACACTGTGCCATTTAAGTGAAATGTTTACTGTGAAAATGACTTATTAGTCCCTTAATGAGAGACGCTGTCAAGTGATTCCCAACTGCTTAGCTTATGTTATAATTAGCTCAATATTGTGTTCATTTTATACCGTAGAAAAGCAATTACATTTTATACAGCATATGGGACCTTTTGAGTCAACAAGAAATGTGAAGTACTTTATTTTTAGTGACTCTGCATGCGAGTCTTCATTAAAACACATGTTAGACTCACATGTTGTCCTTTCAACTATTGCCCCAGAGCTGTATGAAAAAATAATTTCATAATGAACAATGTTGCTGATTTAGCATGCATTGCAGCATGAATAAATTAAGCAGTTGCTATTATAGGATATTATTTTGCTTACTTTATTTATGCTGCTGTTGTTGTTTTTGCCATCACTGTTAGTATTTGTTGTGTGGTGATGTTCACAGATCAACTTTTTATTTCATTTTTATTGATTGTCAATGGTATTGAGGTTTACATGGTCATGTTTTAGGTCTATGTGTGACTACTGTTCTTAAAAAGTCTTAAAAGTCATACAAAATAAGGCCTTAAAAAGGTCTTCAATCAGTGCAGAAAGTTTTAAATTCATAATCATGGCATTAAATGTTGCATGCACTGTCGTCCATGCAACCAGTACAAAGAGCTAAACATCCTTAAATCAATTTGCATTTACTTGAGATGGATAATGAAGATAGTTTAAGTCTTGTTTTCTGAGAAATTTAACAAAATGGAGTTTATACTTAAAGCGTGAACAAATATTTGTCAATGTGGTATGAAAACTTGTTGGTTGACAGATATTCACTGTAAACACACACACACACACACACACACACACACACAAAAAAATACAGAAAAGGCCCTGGTAATTTTCTGCCAGGATATTATGTGTTAATAATACATAACATAAGTTTACATACATTTCCTGTAATCCTAAACTACAACACAACACAATGCAATGCATAATTCAAAATACAGGTAAAACACCTGAAAATCTTCTTAAAGGGATACTCCACCCCAAAATGAAAATTTTGTCATTAATCACTTACCCCCATGTCGTTCCAAACCTGTAAAAGCTTCATTCGTCTTCAGAACACAATTTAATATATTTTAGATGAAAACCGGGAGGCTTGTGACTGTCCCATTGACTGCATAGTAAATTGCACCGTCAAGGTCCATAAAAGTATGAAAAACGTAGTCAACAGTCCATCTGCCTTCAGACGTGCAATCTGAATTTTATGACGCGACTAGAACACTTTTTCTGCTAAAATGACAAACATACAGCTTTTCTCTTCACAAGATGTTAACTGATGTACAGGAGTGGTGTGGATTTCTTGTGGATTATTGTGATGTTTTTATCAGCTGTTTGGACTCTCATTCTGACGGCACCCATTCACTGCAGAGGATGGTAAATACTAGTTCTCACTGAGGGTCAGTATATTTTCAGCAAATTTTCATTTTTGGGTGAACCATTCCTTTAAAATGTAAGTTTATCCCTACATTTTGTAATTGAACGCTGTTAACTGGTAAATAAATCAGATTATGCAAGTACAATGTGTTGTGAATGCTGCTTTGTGTTTGTTTTTAGGAACTGCAACGTAATACATTTAAATTGCAGAGCAAGAACTCCAAGTGGTGACACATTTCTGCTGTTGAGACACCAAAAGGAACAACACAATGATGAGTCTGTGTTTTTGTGACAAAAGCCATTTCAGCAGTTAAACAGCTACAAATAATTCATTTACATGTGCATTTATGCATTTTGCATTTATCATAGGAAGAACAAAACAGTGCAAGAAATATATTTAAGGCCCTATTGTTACTTTCGTCAACGTCATCATCATGGTCTTGATCTACATTAGTAGCAATAGAGTGTGTGTGAAAGGAGAGGGTTGATTGATTTCGCCGTTGTCAGGGTTAATAACCCAGGAAATTGGGCTCTTGTTGAATAATGACATTCTCAAAACAAGTAAATATGGCATTTTGGACACACTTAAGTCAATTGGCTTGAGAACTCATCAATGAAAAGGCTGTTTACAGGCAGTTTGATCTGGGAACAACTGCATTTGAGTGGCATTGAGGCTGAAAGTAAATCTGATTTTTATGAGCATGTTAAGTTCCACAAATTTTCTTATATGCAGATTGACAGATAGGCTGATATTCCTTTATGTTACACTAAAGAAAGAAAGTCATATAAATTTGGAATGGCCTGAGAGTGGGTAAATGATTTTGCATGGACAATCCCTTTAAGTTTATGCATTTAATTATATAACGAAGCATATGCATAATGAATTCATCATCCTACATACTATAGTATTGAACTGTTGTGTGTAGACCAGCCGGACTGAAATATGGCGTTCATGTTACCTGTTTTGAATAACATTACTTAATGTTGTGATTAACTCTAATTTCATGCATTGGACAGGGACTTCTATATCAGAAGTGAACCTTTGAATTGGACTCCAGAGAAGAAAGGAAATCAGTCTGGGTAAGCTGATGAGTCAAGTATCATGTCTCCCCTAAAGCAAAATGGGGTTAAGTGATTTTTTTTCAAGGGCACAGTGGTGTTAGAACAGATCTGTAATCTCCATCACTCTCTTGTTTCAGGGCAAATCCTTCTTGCAAGTGGATTTTTAACCTTTGTCTAACCATCTCTGAACTGTTAGACTACTACATCTGTACATGGGAGTGGTTTACTAAAAATGTCCAATGATGTTATTATTCATTCATTGAGCAGACATTTTTAGGAAAAGCAACATATTATGCATTCAGTCCACCTTAACTATCAAATTTCATACTTATTGCTGCCTCAAAATGGGACAAGCCGCTTTTGACTTGCAATGACATTGGGTCTTGCATGTCTTTTAATCACCTGGTTTGAATATGCACAAACATCAATGATATGTGGCAGAAGGGCATATTTTCAGTGCATAACAATTGTAAATTCACACATTTGTGAGCCCTCAAGTCACTTTTATGGTGTTTTTGACAGTCACTGGTAACTGAGCTTAAGTATATTTACTGTACACTTGGTCAACTTGGGGCTCACAAACTTCTGTATGCTGACTTTGCTCGGTTTGGGAGATTTTGGGAGAAGTTTATGTATGTGGTCTGAACAACTATGCACTGTAATATTCCATCTTATGTGCCTGTCATCACACCTTGATTACATTGCTTTCCATCAAACATGCATCTACCGTGTTTCTCCCCAAGATCAGACAGCTGTCCGATCAATAAAAGTGAGTGAAAACACCCCTATAGGAAAAAGGCAGCTTTGGCATTCTGCTAAACACCTCATTATTTTTTTCACAGAAGAAAAAGTCATTAGCGTTTGTAATGGACATGAATAAATGATATAGTGATTCTTTCATGAGTGCACGATTCCTTCAAGTAGATGTTGTTAATTTGGATTAATCAGTACATGGTTACCTATCTATGCTGAAAACTGTAATGTACAGTATGACATTTCAGGAAACGCCAGATTTATGTAATCCAGCATACTGCATGAAAGGCTGTGGATTTTAAACATGCCAGCCATTGCATTGCAGCCAGACTCATCCATTACTGCGTCAGGACTCGCAATTGGCATTGGTAATGCTGGCCGCAGGTAATTATGCCATCGATTAATTGTCAGAAAAAAACAGACCCACCTCTCACTGTTACCGCGGTGCAATCGAGTGCGCGCGGCAGTTGTAGCACGTGCCGCATCGTTTCCTCGTGATTTGTGGTGAGTTTGTGGCAACGCGTGAACTAGCGGCGCGAAATGGACTTACTGAGGAATGGAAGCAACATTTACCACATTTATCACGTTATTGTCGACAAATTTCTCCTCAAGGCTGATGTTTTTGGCGGTCTCATCCGATTGCAAGAGCTGTTTGTGGAAAAGAGCGGGAAAAGTGCACCGCGCGCTCTTTTTAGATTCAAGGTCTTCGCGTTTCCCTCCGAAAAAAAACTAATTTACAACGCAAAACAAGGATGAAATAAAACAGAATTGCTTGAATGAAAGGATCAGGGAGGAAAAGTTGGTTTAAATAGCTACTAAAGAACACACTAAGTAGAAAAAAAACAAAACAAAAAAATTAAATAAAACAGCGGTGTCAGTGTGAAAAAAAATATAGCCTGCCTATAGCCTAGGCTATATTTTCTTGGTATAGCGAGGATAAAATGGGACGTACACCTGACAGTTAAAGAAAGGAGGTATTTTATTTTTTATTAATTAATTAATTTTACAAACGACCATTAGCTGTAGATGTCATATTTTAAATCTAACTTTGAGAAACGACCAGCGCGGTAAAAAATATAAAGCATTGAAGATGTTCGCCGTATTACTGTAGTGTAAATCATAGTATTACTGTAGTGCGCACAGATTTGATCTGAACCAGATCAGCCTCATTAGGACTGCGGGCATCAAACATCCCACAGCAGAAAGACTGGAGATCTGCCTCGCAAAAAAAAAAAGTGCAAAAATCTCCCTCATATGGTCGCTAAATGTCTTTATTTGCATTTAGCCCGCTGTATCTTTCACTGAAGCAAAAATTAATGTGATTCACGGGACGAGAGATTTGGCGCAGCGACCCAAAGGATGAGCTGCATGCTTCACCCGCAACATGGAAAAACAGGAGGACACACTGCTGCATCCCTGCAATAAAACACAACCAGGAGGCTTGGAAATTCAAAGGATTTTAGCTTGCAACTGAACACTTCAGAGGTGGATTTATGTGGATGAACAATCAATGGGATGGAGACGGAAATGGACAGAGAACTACTTTATTGAGCGCGAGGGTGAGTCCAGTATTTAACTAACTAAATCTACTAAAGCGCATCCACAAGTGGTGTTTTAAAGGATATTTGCTTTAAAGAATCCAGCATTTGGGCAGGTTGTTTAAAAAGTAGGCAAACAGACAGTTTATAAGTAAATGCATAATTTTATATTAATAGTCTAAAAAGTAGAAATGTATTCAAGTCTTAAATCAGTTCTTTCTCTTTTTCCAAAACGCATCTTGCCTGTTTGGTACAAATGCTCTCGAATCGTTAATCTTAGAAGATCGGAGTGTCCTAAAGCAGCAGCTCTAAAGGATCCGTGCCTTTGGTAATGAGAAATGGATAAATTAAGCTGGTAAGTGTCTTAAATGAAGTAGCCTGTTTCTCTTATTTAAAACTTCTCTGCCGTGTTTGATGCATACTATCTATCCCATTATTAACACGATCTCAGGAGGTTTTGGATTGTCCTGAAGGCGCAGCTCTAGAGGATCCATGTCATTGCATTGGTCGCTGTCCACTGCGCCCGTGGTGCTGAGATCTGGATGATGCCGGCGCAGCGACTGCAGGGCTGCCGCTCCCTTCACATTAACGAAGACAATGGGCGCTTTCTGCTGCTCGCCGTGCTCATCATCGTGTACCTGCTGTGCGGCGCTGCGGTGTTTTCCGCCATCGAGAGGCCGTCCGAGCTGCGAGCACACGGGCGCTGGAACCGGACCCTCCTGAACTTTAGCGACACGTTCAATATCAGCGTGCAGGATCTGAGCTCCTTCCTGAAAGAGTACGAGGCTGCGATTGCTGCTGGAGTTCGGGTCGATGCTCTTCGACCCAGATGGGATTTTACAGGAGCGTTTTATTTTGTTGGGACAGTGGTGTCTACTATAGGTAAGTTACCAAATGCATGGTTTTCTCGTATGGGAACGATTACTTTTGATAATTAATATTCTTGGGCTACTAGAATATCATTTCGGTGCTTTTCTTAAAAGATGGTTCACTCAAAAAATGTTTTGCTCATGTTTGATTACAGTCATTAATGCCTTGCTAACATAAAATGTTCTCAAGACTTTCTGTTGTAGTAACATTAATAGAACGTTGGTCTTTAATCATGTTCTTAAAACTTTGGCACAACAATATAGATCGTTCATGGAACGTTTTTTTGGTAACACTTTACAATAAGGTTCATTAGTTAACATGAACTAAAAATGAACACTACCTCTACAACATGTATTAATCTTAGTTAATATTAATTTCAGCATTTAGTAATGCATTATTAAAATCACTTAGTTAATGCACATGAATAAACTATGAACAACTGTATTTTTATTAATTAACATTAACAAAGATGAATAAAAAGTGTAATAAATGTATTGTTCATTGTTTATTCATGTTAGTTAATACATTAACCAGTGTTAACAAATGACATCTTATTGTAAAGTGTTACCGTTTTTTTTTTTTTTTTTTTTTTAAATGTTGTTTTAGAACATTCAAAACTAACATTCCCAGTGTTTGCAAATTGGTTAAATGGAAATTAACAACATTTTTTAAAACATTTAATATACTGGCAGTTCTCTGAACATTCAGAAATAACGTTTTCATAACCTAATAGGAACGTTAGCAAAATGTTCTTGGAACATATTTTTAGCTTGTTACGGCTGTGCTTGTTCAACCAATTGCAAAAGTACAATGGAAGTTGATGGAGACAAGGGCTGTTAAGACTGTTAATTGCTGAAAATCATCTCTATTACCATAGATATCAAATCTCATTTGTGCTTGCGCATATTCAAACTTCTTGTGTCGCAATCAGCTATTAGGTGTCAAACCTTACAGTCTTGAAAGACCAAATTTGAATATGCAAGTATGCATATATAAATTATTATATGTGAGAACTGTGGCAGACGGTAATATTTTCAATATGATTTTCAGTCTTTAACTCGGTCAAAGCTATTGTGATTTCAGAAGACTTGGAATGTAGGACACAAATAATATGAACTACTTTTATGGTCCTTTTGTTTTTCCTTCAGAGCTTGGCAGTATACATCACTGTCCACTTTCATTGTATGGAAAAGACACGTGAGAACAATTGGTTTTGTGTTATTTTTGGGGTGAACTATTCCTTTAAGAGCTGCAGTTTTGGGTTTTGTTTCTGAGTGCAATCCAAACAAATTTCACTGATTTACTATGTTTAAAATCCTGCACATAAAAGGTTTTCCCAAAGATCGATATAAAATGCAGTCTGTATCTATTTATGTGTGTATTATTATAGGTTTGTCTCGTCCAGTTTGCTTTTGTAACACTGTATACCCAGAATAGAACTAGAGAGCTCATAAATGCAAAGTAGTACAGCAGCAAGTGCTGTTTTTATTTTCGTCAGCAACAGCCTCTGGCACCTTGCTTGACCCCATGACCTTTCATGGAAACTCACAGCGCACTTTTGCTTTGTCGAGACAACATTTCCTTGCTCTCTGCGGAGACTTCACTTTTCCATTGGCATTTCCCCAGCATAAGTCCTCTGAAGACCAATAAACACCCTCTAGTGTTGATGCTCTCATGGGTAACAGGCTGAGGCCAAGCCAAGCCAGCTCCCTGCTGGACTTCTGCATTCAGGACCAAGCCTCAGGCTTGCAGTTTGCTGTGGGGCTCATGTCCCAAAAACCAAATGTGCTGATGCCCACATGTCCTGGATAACATTTACCCTGTTATAGGTCGCTAAAGTGCAAGTATCCCTCTGAGACGGCCCTCTGGTTATTGTGTGTATTTGCTTCCTACGGACCTTGGCTCCTGTTTTACACTTTCCATCTGCAGTGAATAATCAATAGCCGTGCACTTTGTACTTCTGAGTAATGTATTCAGCAGTACTGTCACTGAAGCGGCTTCATGCAACCTCACTTGCTCTATGGATAGCCAGTGGCCGTCTTTGCAAATTAAAATTAGGGTGTAGACTGAAGGCAAGGACGTTCTTTGTCGAGTTTTAAATGCTATCCTCCTCCGCTTGCTCAAAAGCTTCAGGATTGGGTGTGGAGAAGTGTGCATGCATTTATTTCCTATTCAGAGAAAGCTTCTGAATGCTGGGTTGCAAATAATGTGATGTTCTCTGCTTTATTTGCAAACAGCACACAAAATTTAGTCTCAACTTCAGATATCATTTACTGACAATTTCATGCATATTGTACACAAAAAGGCCAGAGATGGCTGAAAATTGGCAGTTTTTCAGTCTGATTGACTGGCTTTATGCTATTTCCGGGAGTCAGAGTGCCAGGAAATTAAGTTGTGTGTCATGCTGTGTTATTTTAGATACACCATTTATAGTTCTTATCAGTATTTTGAATTAGATTTTTGTTTTGTTTTTACTTTAAATTTAGTTAAAGTTTTAGTAATTTTGTTGTATGTTTTTGTCATTTTTTAAATTTTTGTATAGTATATATATATATATGTGTGTGTGTGTGTGTGTGTGTATATTATACACACACTGTACATATAATTTTATTAATTAGTTTATTTCAGTACTTCAAGTTAAACTGAAAAAAAAATGTTTTATATTATTTTTCATATATATTTTATTTCAGTTAATTTTTAATATTTCAAGTAGTGAACATTTTTTAATGGTTTTAGTTAATGATCATGTTAACTAAAATGTTAATAAAATTAGCACTTTTGTCATGTGCCATGCATTAATATTTCAGTATTATTGATATACTATTATAGTTTTTGTCAAAAAATTGTTTTCTGTTTTTACTTTAAATTTAAAATTTTAGTAATTTTGTTGTTTGTTTTTGCCACATATATATATATATATATATATATATATATATATATATATAAATATAAATATATATATTTATACATATATACATAAATATACATAAATATAAGTATGTATATATGTATATAATATATAACTTTATATATATATATATATATATATATATATATATATATAAAGTTTTAGTTTATGTAGTTTTAGTTATTATAGTACTGCAAACTAAAATTCTAAAAAGAAATTGTAAAGTAACAACTTTTTTATGGTTTTGCTTTCCATTCAATGTTAACTAAAATGTGGGTAAAATGAGCACTTTTGAGGAGGAACGAATCCCCGGATTTACCAAAGTTTGCCATGTTAGCAGCATCAAACAGACACTTAAAGTTTTAGCTAAAAGTAATTATAATAAACTATTCTGATATGTTTATGAAAAACAGCACTTACTTTTGATTCTTATCACAGTTCATACATGTTTGTGGTAATTTCTTTTCTTTCTTTCTTTTTTTTTTTTATTCAGATAAACTTGTCTCTAAATGCTCTAAAAGCGAATGTGGTCGATTTACATGCTCGCAGTCAAAAATCTGTCTCTTTGGGACTAGTAAAAGACAGTACAGTCTAGCAAGTACAATCCTACTTTATTTAGCAGCTAAGCTTAAATTAATGTGTGTTTTGTGCATTGTACTTCCATCTCAGTCTCCATCTTCCTTTCATCTCAGTGTGAAGTCTCTATATACCTCCCGCCTCCGGAAGAGCTTCAAAGCCAGTGAATGTGAGGTGCTCAGGCTTTGTCATGATGGGGGTTTTCTAGGGACGACGCAGGCACTTCCTCCTCATCTAAGTGAAAACCCCTGCCATTTCACACACAGTGAGTCACAATCTCACTCAGACATTATTATGGGGAAAAATTGATTCGCAGTCAATCAATTATTTCTGAAACAATAATGATAAACAGAATTTTAAATGAAGTATTAATAATTCTGTTTGCTGGTAAACATTCTCAGGACCAAATATTACACATACTGTATAGATTAATTTCATGCAGTGGAAAGGAAGACATACAGTATATAGTGCATAAAAAGTTGTTTACAATTCGGTGTTTGAGCAAACAAACATACAGAGTGTCTTCAGATAAGTTTGTTAGCCAAGGTTGAAAAGATTTTCTTACAACATTTTAAAGGAATTTAATAAATACATTATGTATTACATGTATTATATGTACTGCCATTCAAAAGTTTTGGATCAGGTAAGATTTTTATTTTTTTTATGTTTTTGAATAGCAGAACTACATTTGTTTGATGTAAAATACAGTAATATTCTGAAATATAATTACAATTTAAAAGAACTGTTTTCTATTTGAATATATTTTAAAATGTAATTTATTTCTGTGATACAAAGCTGAATTTTCAGCATTATTACGTCAGTCTTCAGTGTCACATGATCCTTCAGAAATCATTCTAATAATGTTTATTGGAAACATTTCTTATAATCATCAATGTTGAAATCAGTCTTGCTGCTTCATATTCTTCTGGAAACCATGATGCATTATTTTTTTCAGGATTCTTTGTTGAATAGAAAGTTCAAAATAGAAATCTTTTATGACATTATAAATATCTTTACTGTCACTTTTGATCAATTTAATGCATCCTTGCAGAATAAAAGTATTAATTTCATATAAAAAATCATACAGACCCCAAACTTTTAAACGGTAGTACATGAAACCACAAGGCAGACTTTAAAATGTGCTCAGGCAGTATAAATGTACTTCGAAAACTAAATGCATGTTGATTGACTGCAGCCAAATTTAAGATACATCATTTAAATTAGACAGAATAACCAGGTTAAATAAAACACTTTGTTCATTCTTTTTCTGATTGTCTGTTAGCAGACAAAGTATTTTTAGTCATGTTGGATCTGAAGAGCAGAGCAGCCTCAGCTCAGCTCAGCTCAGGGTGAGAGGAAACTTTGTGTAAGACAGGCGGTTAGTAACATGCTCTCAGAAATTGTCTGATGCAGAGCTCTGGAGACGTTTCTGCAGGCAGCAACCATCACTCATCACTCACATCTGCAAGACAGGAGGGCTTCATTAGTGGCCAGACGCTAACAACTGAGAATCCTGAGCAACGCATGAACAGGTCTACTAGTAATAGAACCACTTTATGAATTACAAACCTCACTTGGCTTTTTTATTTTTTAAATATTGCCGAAATTTTTTACCATTTTATTTAATGAAAAATTAATATTATAAATGTGCGTTAAATATTTTGGAAAATATTTAGATTATATTACATTACATTGTTGCATTTTTGTACTGTTAGATGTATTGTGCAATTATTTGTTTATTTAAAGTAAACGGATATTGCAATCGACTTTTCTTCTCTGATGTGACGTATTACTTGAAATGGCTTCTCAAATGAGAAAAAAATGGAGGACAGGACTCAATTTTGTCCATCAGGAATTGATTGGATTGTTGGATCGTTTTTGTTGGTTAATTTCTGCAATATCACATGATTGACAAGTTGTTGCATATTGTCCAATCTTTGCACTAATGCATACGTCAAGTGATTTTTTTTTATTAAAGATTACATAGTCAGGTTACATGAGTAATTATAATAATCATATATACAGTATATATATATATATATATATATATATGTGTGTGTGTGTGTGTGTGTGTGTGTGTGTGTCACTGTTTTTCTACAAAACTTTTCTAGCACTTACTTGAGCAGATTGAAACCACTAGTTTTGTAAGAAGTTTATTGTGATTCATTTTAAGAACAACATGAGAATGAAAGGCTTGAAAGTCATATTTCATAAAAGTATCAAATTTGTCTCAGATGTTTCTCCTAAAATTCCTTAGGAGAAATAGAAATAGACACTGCTGAGTCAAATGATTTGCATTGCTGTTTATAGAATATACACAGTTCTGTGTTTAATAAAGTTTTAGAATAGATGACTGTCTGAATGATGAGTTATCATTGGGACTGCAGTGTGCAGTGTATACTTGTGCCAGTCTTGGCTTTGCAAGCTTCTGGAGGAGAACTGTATTTCTCAGGAGACATAATAGAGTTCTTAATTATGTTTCATATACAGTACATACCAACTTCATCTTTGATGTGCTTCCTAAAATCCCACAGGAGAGATGAAACAGAAATGAGTCAATTGTTAGCATAAAAGTAAGAGAATAGAGGTATAAAATTAATGTGTATAGCAGTTCATGGTCTTGGAAGAATTTAATAATAAATGTTGAGTTCATATTGAGATTTTTGATATTTGATTGCAGACTTTGTCAAATGAGCAACGCTTGAGACATCTAGGAGATCTAGGAGAAACACAAGAGTCTCTTTCTCAGTAGAAACATCGCAGTCTGCACTTTTGCTGAAGCTCTTCACTTAATCTTACTGTCATGTGGGAGCAATTGAGATTTTAAGGAAGATCTCAATTATGATTTTTATTCCCAATTGGAACAAAAGAAAGATTTTTGGCCTGATTTAAAATTGGCATCAGTGTTGAACTGTTGAAACATTTTCTCAGACTCTAACAGTAGTGTAAAAGTCAAAAGGCATGTGGGTAAAAAGCTGAAAATGAGTTGACGAAGCAGTTTTAAACGAGTCTAGATCTGGCCATCTTCTCCTTTTGACCTGTGTGGTGACGGAGCGGATCTGTTGGGTTTGGTTGGAGAACACTGATAGAACAGAAGTGCATACAGTAGTTGTGCGAGCTTAGCCTATTACACGCCTGTCTGAACAGAAAGTGATTTCTGGAGACTCTCGGGAGAGATGAGCCTGGGCGTCCCACAGCCCTGCTCTGAATCCCACCGCCGTCGACTCCACAAGCAGAGGCGTGTTCCAGAGTCTCACAGTTTCTTCTTCCTCTCTGTTATTTGAGGGTTTAGGTCATCCAGACCTTCTTGTCCGGCTTTACTTTGTGTTGTTGCCCTGCAAGAATATAACAGTTATAATATGTTGTTTTTTCTTTTGCATACACTTCGTGTTTTTGTACTTCACAAAAACACGGTGATATTAGTGGCAATTTCTCTTTTTTTGTGTTCTATAGAAAAAGATCATGCAAAAAAGCATGCACTCCAAAAATTAGGCCTAAATTGAAGATTTATGTATTTGAATTGCATATAAAATTTCCATCCATTTGGATTGCACAGTTTTAACAAACTAATAAACTTAATATGATGCATATTTGTCAGTCAGACATAAATGTGTTGGCTAAAGATTTAGAGATTTCTGTAACTGAATGTTTTTTTAAATACACAATAAGCAGGTTTACTGAATAACTGAATGAATCATTTTTTTTTTTCACAATTAACAGATTTATACTGATTCTAAGCAGTTTGAATGAATGTTTTTATATTATTATAATATTATATATTATAATATTTTTTTGAAATGTAAACGTTGTACCTGTTTTTTGGTTGTTGTTGTTGTTGTTGTTGCCTGTTTCATTTATGTATGACTGTCAAATATGCATCGCATCAAGTTTAGTAGGTTGGTGGAACAAGCAATATTCAAATAGTTAAAGATTGTACACATTTTTAAACATTGACGATAAATATACAGTACTGTATAAACCTGGTTTATGTCTATTTAAAAATTCACTTTATTAGCACTGTTACAGAAATCTGGCCTGTTTCATTTATGTATGACTGACATTTATGCATTGTTAAAACTGTGCAATCCAAATGGATGGAAATTGTATATGCAATACAAATACATAAATCATAAAATTTAGGCCCAAATATTTTGTTATGATATCTGTATGTTGTTTTTTTGGGTGAGCTGTAAAGTTGGTTGACGTAGGTCAAATAGACAAAAAAGGTAAACCTCTGGGATTCCTGTTGCAGCACTCGTCTTTCTCTCATCGCTCTCTCCCGTGTCGTAGTAATCAGTACAGTTGGCTCCGGTTACTCTACAGTGAGCCGCGCGTTTGATTGGATCATGCATCATTGTCTCCTCAGTGATATTCTCTTCCTCTTCAGACTCATCTATCAATATAACCTGCTCGGCTAATGCAGAGGAATGGATTCCCTCTCTTCCCCGTCCCTCTTATCTCGCTCTCACTCCTTTAATTTCATTGTGTTCCATCACACGCTGGTTGCACTGATGGACTTGACTTATGAAAAACACTTCACATTGCAGGTCAGGGAATTATGATACATTGATTCACCATCGTTATGCATTAAAACATCATCTGGGTCAATGAAATGCAGTGTTTCATTCAGAAGGGCCAATGTTGTTACCAAGCTATCAGATTCACAGCAGCTGTTTTAAGAATGGGATAGTTGTGTACTGTGTTCACTTTAATGTGCAATGTGGAAGTAAGCTATTTTTTTGTGAATGCACAAGACTTCTGTTTCATTAGCTGCTATAGAACTGGGAAAATAACAAAATGCAACGATAAAACTATTTGCACTACAAACCAGTGTGCTTAAGATCACGACAACGAATTCAAATAATATGATAACTAGAAGTGAATGACACTGGAAGCCTCGCACATTCAAGTTACAAATGGCCAAACATAAAAAATAAGGTGGTTAAAGTGCAGATGAAGAACAT
The DNA here is from genome assembly GCF_012432095.1 of Onychostoma macrolepis. NCBI lineage: Eukaryota > Metazoa > Chordata > Actinopteri > Cypriniformes > Cyprinidae > Onychostoma > Onychostoma macrolepis. The sequence goes on along the minus strand of NC_081167.1, from coordinate 29,148,833 downwards.
GTCTGTGTCGTGTTTCATCCCAAACTCAAAAAGAAGATATAATTTATTTTTGCATGAAGAAAATTAAGCCTGAGCACCCCTACAATTCTAATTACTGTTACGCATAAAAAACACATTATCTGATTTTAATGAATATCATTGTTTTACAGTACTGAGAATCTAATGAGAATCATCTAAGAAGATGCGGTTACAGAAAAACTAATTTAAAATAAGTTTCCACATGTATTACAATAATGAAAGTTTGGGGGGAAATGAGCCTAATTGTCATTTTAAAAAAGTAATGTCACATTTCAAAATCATATTCTGCTCCTAAAATAGGCTTCATTTTCTTTTATGCATAGTATTTATCATTCTAATAATGATTTCTAATTTTGTTCTTTTGATTTTGAGGTGAATGTGACATGATCATGTTTTAAGAGATTCACTCATATGTGAAACTGCAAGAAATACACCGTGATAAGACTTTTAAAATGGTATTTTGCTACATTTGTTGTTTACATGATGTCTTATCATCTCAAAAGAATTGATATTTTGCCATTTTTATTCCAATTTTGCATAAGTAGCAAGTAGCTAAATGGGACTACAGAGGTTGTCGTTGACATTAAACGTCATTATGCTGAAAAGGTAACCTCATCTACTTATAGCCTCATCGTTTTCTTAATTGCTCTTTTGCAAACTACTCTAACTCAAACTTTCCAATATCAGCATTCAAATATCATCCAGGTATTCCATGCATAGAAAATGTGCATATTGTGCATAATAAACATGCTGCATGCTGCAAAAATAGTACGAGTAGGATGATAGCATGCTATTCTGAGACTCCTGATAGACATTTATAGCTGTGCTTATCATCAGATTTCCTGGAGCAGAGAGCAGCACCTTGTCCCTCATTGTGTTTTCGGTGTCTCACTCTGTCTCTCTCTCAGTCCCTCATTCACTCTGTCTCTCTCTCTGTGTCTCTCCCTCTCCCTCTGATCTCCTGGGTCGCTCTGTAAAAACAGAGGGCTGGAAAATGTCAAAGTTAAAAATGGAAGAGGGCGTGTAGCCACATAAAAGGCGTGTGTGCTGTTCTCACCAGTGTGTACTCAAGCACAGATACCCAATGAGACGGGACCGGACAGAATGTGATTAAAGACGTGTCAACGGTTGCAGTTTTATATATATATATATATATATATATATATTTTTTATTGTTTATTATTATTATTTTTTTTTTTTATTTGGGTCAATTCTGGTTGGGTGGATCTTATGCCTGGGTCATATATTATACCCCAAAATTATATATATATATATATATATATATATATATATATATATATATATATATATATAAAAAATCAATATCAATCATTGATATTTTCATTCATTCTTTGTAATATTATTTGTGACATTGTGACATCATTTTCTTGACAATTACCGTAATGTAGAGAATCATTTCACCTTTTTATTGTGAATAAACTATGGGCATTCTTTTCATGCTATTTTCTGGAAATACCGAAGATTCTCTTAATGGTGTTTTATTAACAAAGTTCGGGAGGAGCACGTTCAGATAATTAACACGAGAGGAGCACAATCAGTAATCAACCCAATTAAAAAGATAGGTGTGTATATACAGTATATACACAAGCATCATAAGTTTAGATCATGAGACTGTTATAATGCTTTCACCCCTCTGTACCTTGTTTATATTCATTTACATTAATGTTTTGTAGACTTAAAAATTAAGGTTCTTTATTGGCACTGATGGTTCCATTAAGAAATTTTAACATCCATGGAAACCTTTTTGGAACATTTTATTGTGAGGTGACCTTTTTTGGAATGCTTATTTGTAAAAAGACCTTTTGGAACCTTTATTTTTTGAAAAGCCCCTTTTGGAACCGTTTCTTTGGAATGTTAATTTGTGAAAAGACCTTTTTTGGAATGTTTATTTCCGAAAAGCCCTTTTTGGAACCTTTATTTGCGAAAAGTTTTTTTTTTTTTTTTGGAATGTTCAATTGCAAAAAGCTCTTTTTGGAGTGTTTATTTTTAATAATGTAGCAAGATTGACTTTTGTTTTGAGCAGATATATTCCATTACAGTGGCTGAGGAACTGAGTATAGGGATTCAAATCTGACTGTTTAAATAAGAGGATTTTACATGGCACGGTGCCCAAGACTGATTGTATTCTATGCACTTCACTGCGAACGTTTATTTACAAAAAGCCCCCTTTGGAACACTTATTTGCAAAAAGTCCTTTTTGGAACCTTTATTTGCAAAAAAAGGTTTATTTTCAAAAAGTCCCTTTTGGAATATTTATTTGTGAAACGCCCCCTTTGGAATGCTCATTTGCGAAAAGCCCTTTTTGGAACATTTAATTGTGAGGTGACCTTTTTTGGAATGCTTATTTGTAAAAAGACCTTTTTGGAACCTTTATTTTTTGAAAAGCCCCTTTTGGAACCGTTTCTTTGGAATGTTAATTTGTGAAAAGACCTTTTTTGGAATGTTTATTTCCGAAAAGCCCTTTTTGGAACCTTTATTTGCAAAAAGTTTTTTTTTTTTTTACGTTTAACTGTGAAAATAGTTTTTTTTTTTTTTTTTTTGGAATGTTCAATTGCAAAAAGCCCTTTTTGGAGTGTTTATTTTTAATAATGTAGCAAGATTGACTTTTGTTTTGAGCAGATATATTCCATTACAGTGGCTGAGAAACTGAGTATAGAGATTCAAATCTGACTGTTTAAATAAGAGGTTGGGTGCTTGCAATGCAGATGCTGATTTGGTTTTTAGTTATTTAGGCATTAATATGTGGTTGCTAGGGTGTACCGGCTGTTGATAGGGTGTTGTCACAAATATCGCTAATGAGTAGCACTACAAAACATGTATTCTTTATAGTGATCTTTGCATTTATAGCTACACAGCAGTTGAGACAGACAGATACACCCACGCAGTGACAAATCCGTGTCAGGAAAAACTGCCTGTCCTATTTGTACATTTATCTCTGGCCTGCATCCTCTCTGTCACCCCTGCGCTCGCCCTTGATCCATGTACGTGATCTGCCCCGGCAAACACACAAAGCTTGTAAATAAATCTCAATGCGGAGCATTCCCATCTGAGGACGGCGTCTGCATACACACAGGATCAATCACAGACAGCACAGCATACACGCTCTGGAGCAGACAGCTATTGTTTTAAGTAAAACCACAGATTTGTTGCTGTCACGGCCTTATCTTCAGACCACAATAACCTCATAAACATCCCTCACTGAATGCACACACATACCCCTCATGCTTTTTCATTTCAGAAACTGAGGTGAATCACAAATCTTATCAGTATCCAAGATGTTGGTTTGATCGGAAAGGTCAGATGCGTTTTTACACAAAACTAATATTCTGAGTGGCAAGCCTACAATCCATCATTAAAGGGACAGTTCACCCAGAAAAGTAATTTCTGCCATCATTCACTCACCCCCATGTCATTCCAAACCTGTTTAACTTTCTTTCGTAGATCACAAAGGTGAAATTCTGAATAATGTATGAGAAAGAGCAGCATGATCAATGACAGCATAAAGTAAAAAAGAGCCACTGACCTCCAAAAAAGGACAAGAAAGCACTATAACAGGAGTTCATATGACTAGATAGTTTAGAAACAGACTAAAATAAAGTGCACAAATATAGAATTTGTATTTCATTTTGAATCAAGAATATTTTGAACCGGTTTCACTTGAAAAATTTACATAGAATGGGATGAATGCGTTATATGAAGTCAATGCTATTATTAATGAAAGATTCTTCACTTTTTTACTTTTGAAATTAGAAATATGTGTACAAGATATAATTTCAGTTAAGAGTCACTAGCATGTGATTTTCTGTATGATACCTTTGATTAAGTAGTTGTTTGTTTGTTTGATTCAGTTGTTGTTTGTTTGTGGGTCTTTCTGCCTTTAGTTGTCTTCAGCAAATTTATTTGTATAGCGCTTTTTTTCTTTTTTTTAGTTTTTTTTTAATACAAATCTTTTCAAAGCAGCTTTACAGGAAATTAAGTTTCTACAATATATTTATAAATTGTAGAAACTCAATATATTTAACTTATGGCAAAATTTGGTACTTATGTATGTTGTCTGAGGGTTGGCATCCTCTGAGGGGTTGGCATCATCTCTTCTCAGGTGTTTGGTCGTCTCAGATCATTTAAGGGTTGGATCCAGACTGAAGCTTGTGTAATTCCTAGTTACCACGGGATGTTAATCCTGTGGCAGAAACAGAGAAACAAATAGAGACATAATTAGCATATAGCTGCTGTTCCATCCAAGCAAAAATGATTTGTTCAACCCAAGCTAAAGAATAATAATGTGCGTTTGATCAGATATAACTGCAGTACAATATTATGAGATGCATTATGTGAATGGTTGGCTAAAGAGATGTGTCTTTAATCTAGATTTAAACAGAGCGACTGTGTCTGAACCCCCAACATTATCAGGAAGGCTATTCCAGAGTTTGGGAGCCAAATGTGAAAAAGCTCTACCTCCTTTAGTGGACTTTGCTAACCTAGGTACTACCAAAAGTATGTTTTAGGTCATCATCCATTTATACTATGAAGCGCCGTCCAATCAGCTTTGCTGCATTTGACTGAATCTGGGCAGAGAGTATATCTCTATACACTTCAGAGTTCATCCGGCTGCTTCTGTCTTCTGTCTCATCTTCACTCAACAGCAGTAACCCAGAGCCACTGAAGCCATGCAGCTCATGATCACACTGCTCCATGTTTCACAGATGATGTTTGGATCATGAGCCTTCTCCATACTACTTTCTTCCTGTCATTCTGGTACAGGTTGATTTTATTTCAGCCGTCCAAAGCATGTTTTTCCAGAAGTGCTCTGGCTTTTTTAGATGTTTTGTTGGCAAAGTCTAATCTGGCCTTGTTTGAAGCTTGTGGTGAAGCCTCTGTATTTGCTCTGGTGAAGTCTTCTCTTGATTGGACGTCCAGGTCTTTTTATGTTTCTGAGCTCACCAGTGCAGTCTTTTTTCTCAGAATGTACCAAACTGTTGATTTGGCCGCTCCTAATGTTCCTGCTTATCTCTCTCTGATGGATTTGTTTTGTTTTTGAAGTCTAACAATTGTCTGTTTCTCTTGTATGGAGAGATTCTTTGACTGCATGATGTGGTTCACAGCAACAGCCTCCAAATGTAAATGACACACTTAGAAGCAACTCCAGACCTTTTACCTGCTTAATTGATGTAGAAATAACGAAGGAATAGCTCACATCTGTCCATGAAACAGCTTTTGAGTCAACTGTCCAATTACTTCTGGTCCCTTGAAAAAGGGGGGAGGTACATATAAGAGTTGTAATTCCTTAACCTTTCCTCCAATTGTGATGAGAATATCCTCAAATTAGGCCACGTTCACACAGAAGCAGAATACGGTTGTCAATCCTGTATTTGAGTCCTTATACAGTTACGTTCACACACAGTTCGGTTATTTACGGGCGTGACAACCACATTCTGTAACCGAACGCACACCCGTAAATTTTCAGGAATCACAATCACATTGTTGGAACACTGGACAACTGTCACGTCATACAGCGCGAGAGAGAGCTGCTCTGCTGCACAAACGCACGTCAACAGTGTGTTTTCATATGTGGTTTCGGTAACTTACAGTGACGGAGAAATGAGCTGTGTCAAGTTTTAGATCAAATCTCCACCGGAGCTGCTCCCGTCAATTTTGTGTTCTGCGTGTGACTCAGATGCTCCACTCTCCACCCAAATATTACTGCTGTCAGTTAATGAAGATTTGATGGATGAACTCGTGGCTCGATTGGACTCTTGTCTTGTCAGAAAGTGACTCTATGGTTACTGGTAAGGAATACGGGCTTGACTCCCGTTGCACGTTCATACAGACAGTATTCGAGACGCTGCTGTGTGAACGGGACATTTTGAGACTCACACCTGAAAGTAAATGCGGTTGTCAATCCCAGAAACTTACAGTGTGAACGTAGCCTTAAAGCTCAGAGTGTGCACTGTTAAGTCCATGTGCCTGTGTCATGGACTTAACTGTATACTTTATTAGATTTCCAGGAAAGCTAGCACTCCTTATGTTTTTGAAGAACCTAAAATTGTAGTTCTGTAACGAAACATTTACCTTTTTCTTTAGAAGAAACTCAACCTACACTAAATGAGGATACAATTATACTGAGGTTTAGTGCTTTGATTAACCTGTACGACCTTGCCTTTGTAGTCTATCATTACTAAAAGTGGTTAAAGCTTTTCGATGTGTGTGTGTGTGTGGCTTGTTTTTGCAATATTCACTTAAGTGGATTTTCCTGTTAAAACTGGATCCTTGATTGAATTGGTGGTAAGAGCGCAGTATTGCCGGGCTTCACCTGCCTTCGTTCTGTAATATGGTATGGGGTCATTACTTTGCAGATCCTGCACTTCTGAGCATTATTGAAACTGTTTACTATCTTTTCATCAAATTTAAAACTGTCAGGAGAGCCAGCCTGAGAACTCTGCAGTGCATCAGCATTATTCTTCAGATTTTGGACATGGCGTTCCCTCCCATGTGCCGGTGTAAATTTAGATGCCTGTTCTACACAGCATCAAAGAGTTTTTGTATCTCATCTGTGCAAAGTTAGTCTCAGCTGGCAGACCTACAGACCCGTCACGAAGTGCTCACTGACCATCTGATGTGTATTGCTATCCACAAAATTAGCTTCAGCTTTACCTCACTGCAAAGCAACTCTAAGCAACACAGGTTTTTGTCCAAGGAAATGAAATTGTATACTAGCATATTACACTTTGTAGGATTTACTTTTAAACAAATTTTAATATAATATATGAATTGCATATAATTGCAAGTCAAATCACCTTTATTTATATAGCCCTTTTAACAATACAGATTGTGTCAAAGCAGCTTTACAGTATCAAATAGGAAAATAGCGTGTCAATAATGCAAAAGGACAATAGTAAACACTCAATTTTCAGTTAAAGGCAGTTCATCATTGAATTCAGAGATGTCATCGTCCAGCTCAGTTCAGTTTAAATAGTATCTGTGCAATCAAGTCAACGATATCGCAAGAAATGAAGTGTCCCCAACTGAGCAAGCCAGAGGCGACAGCGGCAAGGAACCAAAACTCCATCGGTGACAGAATGGAGAAAAAAAATAAAAACCTTGGGAGAAACCGGGCTCCGTCAGTGGGCCAGTTCAGAACCAGCAGTTTAATAAGCATTCTGAAGGAGAAAAACTGAAATAGTATTTCCTGGTAAAACATACTCCAATATTTTATTTACAACTTTGAAACAGTGTATAAATGTGCTTATGAGAAAGAGTGAGTTGATTTGCTAAAGTTTGCCAGGCTGATGACATACATTTTTTTTTTCTTTTAGATATTACTAAAAAATATATTGTCTTGTAAAACATACTCCAATATTTTTTATTTACAACTTGGGGCGGAAAAAAAGGTCACTTTATGTATCTCATCTTGTCTTAGTAGATGATTCTCGGCCAGGATCAGCTTAAGATGCCCTAAGAACAAATCTGAAAGTCAAATGCACCACCATGACATCAGCTGAAAGGGTCAGTGCTTATCTATAATATGAATTAACTAGTGATGGATAGACACAGTTTTCTAAAATGCAAGAATTTTATCTGTGGTTTTAGCCATTAGCTTTGACCTTTTCTGGACTCTCCCTCTCTCTGTTTCACTTTCACGTGAACTCAAGCATGTCTCTGTGCTAATATCTCCAGCTCTTCTTCATTTACAGACAGCGTCGTAGATCGAGTGCTCTCCACTTTCAGAGTGTGTCATGAGCACTATCAGAGTATGAATGACTGTAATTGGCTCTCGAACGCATGATGTGTTTTGTATGCTGTGCTCATTGAATCATATAACAGATTTTATGCAGATATAAGTGCTTTTGTTCAGCCTTTAGAAAATGCCCAGGGGGACAGGTGTGTTTGCTCGGGGAAAGTGCTGCACTTTGTACAGTTTTGCTGAGCCTTTGTTTAAACAGATTTTTGTATATAAAATGCCAAGCAGACAAGAATGGACAGCACAGACTCTTACAAAATACAGGTTTTTAACAGGCTCTGCATCCTACTTATAGTGATGAAAAGAGACATGCAGACAATACTGTAATGTACCGAGAAACTTTCTCATAGTAAAAAAACCAGCATGTTTTCAACATAATAAGTAAACTGTATGTTGTAATGCTATGCCAAGCCACTAGGAACGCCATGATATGGATCTCCAGTTTACATTTTTCTTAGAGTTGCATGCTGAGAAATAATGTAGAATACTTAAAAAGTCATAGTCACTCTTAATGAGTATTTTTGTCTTGTATTCTAGTTAAAATATCAAAAACTCTATTAAATATTATAGAAGCAATGCTGCATAAATTTGTTTTCATAGATTGTGTCTTTAATAAAAGTATATTATTTTGACATATTTTTTCCACTTGTTTTAAGTAGTTGATACACAAACTGTTTAAAGGTTTGGTTGTCGATTTAAATTTTTTTTTTGTTTTTATTATTATAATTTTTTTAATGATGTTTTTGAAAGTTGTCTCTTCTGCTCACCAAAGCTGCATTTATTTAATCAAAAACACAGTAAAAACAGTAATTTTGCAAAATATTACTACTATTTAAAATAACTATTTTCAGTTTTAAAATGTAATTTTACATTTGTGATGCAAAGCTGAATTTTCAACAACATGTGTTATTTATTTTGACACTAGTGGGGACAAAACAGCAGTAGTATCTTTTGTAGTATGCACTATGCTTTAAAGGGGACCTATTATGCCCCTTTTTATAAGATGTAAAATAAGTCTCTGATGTCCCCAGAGCGTATATATGTGAAATTTTAGCTCAGAATACCCCACAGATATATTTTTATAGCTTGTTAAAATTGCCACTTTTAGGGTATGAGCCCAAACTAGGGGTGGGCGGATTGATCCAAATATCGATAATATCGATACCAACGTTGGTATTGGTATCGGTATCGGTATCTGATAACCTAAAGTATCGATCTAACCTGATTAGATCGATACTTTAGGTTAATTTTCTCTCCTCTACACTTAATATATTGCTTAATACATTCAACAAAGAATAGACATATCTGTGTGTTTATATACCGCTCTTTTCACGTCTCATATGCAAACATTACTGCTCCTCCTTGCTTTAGTGTTTGTTATGCCATGTAATTTAGCGGCTCCAAGCGCAAGCGGATATTATTGGCTACAGCGAGAGATGGAACGGTAGAAATTCGTTACTGTGGCAACAGCACCAAACTTATTCCCCTTTTTCAATGTGGAAGTAAGCTTTTTTCATAGACTGAATGTGCGAGACTTCCACTTCATTAGGCACGGTAGGGAAATCATGAGAAAAATAACAGTGCAATAAATGGTAAAAATGTTTGTGCTATCCACCGTGTGTGTTTATAATTTAGACAATTCATTAAAATAATATGGTAAGAAACACCAGTTTGCAATACCAAGCAAGCAGCAAAACGAGCTGTTTTGTACAGTTAAAAATTGCTGGAAGCGGATGAGACTGGAAGCCAGACCCATTAAATTTACTGAATTTGGCCTTTTTATACAGTATTACTTTTATACAGTATCCTGGGCTGCTTGCCTGCATATAGTTTGCATCATCAGTATACTGAGTTGGACTTTCAATATTACATTCTTAATGCATTAGGCCACGTTAAGTTTTTTTTTCGTTATAACTCTTTTCTATGGGAGGAAAATGCTAACACAAAACTTTACGCATTGCTTTCATATTCTGGGCTCCTCTGCTTGCAAACTCCTTTCAGAAAGACAAATACCATCCACATAGCTTTAAGGTGAATGTAATATTTTAGTCATATCAACATAAGTTATTGTTAATTTTCAAAGTGTAATTGGTCATTTAAATATATGTTATTAAAAAGGGGAAAGTATCGGTATCGGCGATACTTGCCCTGTATTTACTTGGTATCGGATCGATACCAAAATTTGCAGTATCGCACACCCCTAGCCCAAACACGTTGATTTTGAGTATGTTGCTTTAAATGCAAATGAGCTGTTGCTCCTGGATGAGAGGGCGGAGCTTCAAGAGCTCAAGCTCCGGCATTAGCAGTGCTCAAAAGGATTTGAAACCGCTCTTTTGGAGACTGTTCATGATTTATTGGTTTTATTAAAAAAAAAATAGTTTTTAACATTATAGGCTGGTTGTTTCCACGCACTGCAGCCACACAACTGTGTTCAAACACCTTATAAAGGTGATTTTTGCATAATAGGTCCCCTTTAAAAGACAAGAACCTTGGGTAAACATGGGCTTCATAACTTCACTTCTACAGCTGAGATGAATGCTGTCTCAGCCAGCCGTTCTTTCATGATGTATAAAAATCTGTCATACACCTGAGTAATCTTTTCACAGCATACTGCACAAACAACTGTAAGTGTCTGTGGCAGACTGCGAAAACAAGTCCGAGTCGATAAGGAAATAAATGCAGAGGGAGAGGCAGTGCTGCTCGGTTTCTCTGCAATAAATCAATGAAGGAACAGATGGGATGTTGAGCTCTCTTCTGTACTGCTGTGTGTAAAATTAAATACTGATGGACACTCGAACAAACCAGACTGTGTTCAGGCTTTATGACCACTGACTTTATTAATTCAGCAACAATAAGTAACAGGAAGCAAACAGTGCTGTGTTTGTGCTTCTTTGTAATGTCATGTTAATGATTAGTAGCCATTTATTAACCATTTGTTCCCAGAGAATGATGGGAATTGTAGTTTTAAACATGTACTCAGCCTCAGGCCAAGATGTAGATGAGAAATGTAGCATTGCATCACTTGCTCACCAATGGATCCTCTGCAGTGAATGGGTGCCGTCAGAATAAGAGTCCAAACAGCTGATAAACACATCACAATAATCCACAAGTAATCCACTCCAGTCCATCAGTTAACATCTTGTGAAGTCAAAAGCTGCATTTGTAGGAAACAAATCCATTATTAAGATGTTTTTTTTTTTGTTTTTTTATTTAAACCATTGCTTCAGGCAGAAATATGGGCCCATGATCCATAATTATTTGAGCGAAAAAGTCCATCCGCTTTTGTCGTCTCACATTAAAATCCACCCACATATTTGTTTTGGCTTGTATACGGTGATTAATCTGTGCATATTTCTCTCCTGATTCAGAAGAGACAACGTTTTTCACTGGAGAAAGCAATATTATTGATAGAGGACTCGTATTTTAGCCAGAAGTTTTAATGATGGATTTGTTTCTTACAAACACGCAACTTTTCACCTCACAAGTCATTAACTAATGGACTGGAGTGGTGTGGATTACTGTTTTTATCAGCTGTTTGGACTCTCATTCTGACGGCACCCATTCATTGCAGAGGATCCATTGCTGAGCAAGTGATGGAATGCTACATTTCTCCAAATCTGATGAAGAAACAAACTCATCTACATCTTGGATGGCCTGAGGGTGAGTACATTTTCAGCAATGCACATTCGATTCAATGCCATAATTCTTTAACAGATAAATCCATTTAACTTCACTCTTTTAAATTGCACAGTGAGCTTTGGTTCAAATGCATTGTGAACCTCCTTTCTAATGCATTCAGGGCATTTCCATTCGTCCAGCAAATGCACATCTACTGTTGGAACGCTGTGTGACTTCCTCAGTTCAAAAACAGCTTCACTGTACACTCTCTTCGGGGTGCAAGTGAGCTTTTCCATTCAAACTCTGTGTGAAAGCCCATGTTTGAACACAGTGTGAGCTCTTCCATTCAAACACAGTACAAAGAACCATTTAAGCACAGTTTACAGAACGGAAATCCAGATTTTTTTTTTTAATAATCTGTATATACTTATGACTCTTACCTGAGATCTCATGAGGCAAGGCAGTCTGAGGGAACTTATAACTCTCTTACTGGGTAATATTTACACTCACGTGCTTATTAAAAATTATTCAAAAGGATAGTCTATGTCAGGCTTGTTTTAGTATTATTTATATACTATTATAGTATTTATTTTGAATTAGCTTGTATTTTTATATTTTTAATGTAGAATAAATATAGTTTCAGTGTATTTTTACATTTTAATTTTAAGTTGTAGTTTTATGTCGTTTAGTTATATGCCTTGTTAACTTTTTTTAAAACTATTTATTTTTATTTTTAGTTTAATTAATTTTAGTACTTCTACACACTTTCTTATTAAAATTGATGCATAAAGGTATTCATTCTTTTTTTTTTTTTGTCAGGCTTATTTAATTATTATTTATATACCATTATGGTATTTATTTTGAATTAGCTTTTATTTTTATATTTTGGGATAAAATAAATATACTTTGTGTATTATTGTATACATTATTTTATATTTTTATTTCAGTTTTTATTTTCTTTTGTCATTTTTGTTAGCTTTTGTTTTTTAATATTTCTATTTAGCTTTATCTTTTAGTAATTTTAGTACTTCAGTTTATGTTTTAGTATGAAACAATTATACTTTGAGTGTATTATTTTATATTATATTGTATATTTTAATTGTACTTTAAGTTGTAGTATTTTTTTTTCATATGCTGTTTTTCTATTTAGCTTTAGTTTTAGTTTAGTTTTTAGTAATTTTGGTACTTCAATTTAAACTTAAACTTAAAATAAGGTTTTCATGTAATATTTATAGTTTATTTCAGCTTCATTTCAATGAAGAAAACATTTTAATAGTTTTAGTTAACAATAAAACCCCCAATGGTCTCTGTTAGGCTTTTGACCTCTAATACTTTATAGAGAAATATTTAGTTGAATGCTTGAGGGAAAAAATGCTTGAATGCTTGTGTTGTTTTTAGTTTTTGTTGTATTTAATGTAAATTTATATGCAGAGTGTGATTTTTAAACCAATGAGGGTCAGGGTCACCCTAAAAGAGATATTATTTGTTTGAGATAAATACTTGTTTGATTGCAAAAATGCTTTTTGTTTCAGTGAAGCGCGCACTACAAGCTCCAAGCTTGTCGGTCTTTCATGTTTTCTAACTGCGACAAGGAGCCCCAGATCAGAGCCAACTCACAGCATGTGCCCGTCACGACGCAAAGACACCCCGCAACTGGTTGCAGATGCTGTGATACATTTCAAATTCTGTCAGACCGTCTCTTACAAACAAAAGCAGCAACCAATGAAATTGCTACAGAGTGAAAGAGCGCAAGACAAGGATGAAGCACTGAGCCAAACATATGCAGCCCACGTCTCCCTAAGCACTCCCTCATCCAGACCTTTGCTCTCTTTTTCTTCTTTTTCCTGTTCTGTGTAAATCAATGCAAAAATAACTGCAAGTCCATGTTGTTTGTTTATGTTGTCAGCTCTTGCATTGCTGTGGATGGGATTCTGTAATGCTCAGTTATGATTCATTCTTTTCTTGTTATTGCAGTCCATTTACAGGCAGTTGTGTATGAAGAGACAGGCTGAATTCACTGCTGCGAGTTTTGATATCATAGCATACAGTACATATGGCAAGTCACCATATCAACTCTGTTGCACAAAATCAATAAATAATAAATATGCTTCCTTGCTCACTTGCAGGGTATCTTCCAATCTGCTTCCACACCAAAAAAATAAATAAAATAAATTGAAATGAGTGTAAATCAATATTTTGAAAGATTTTTGAGATGGCAAAATATTTCTTATCGCACATCTGCATAACTGTTTGTAAATGAGTGTTTAATGATATAAATTAAGACAAGACACCCAGGTGAATAAAGTAAAATTTTAACAAATATAAATAACCATACTACCCCAGTTGATTGATTACATTAAGCATTGCATTTTTTTTTTTATTACAAGCTTTCTGAAATTGTATGTTTAAATATGCAAATAAGTCACAATCTATTTAAATATGAACTAATATGCATTTAGAGTCAAATAGGATTTTTCTTTTTATCACTCAATCAGAAAATACTGTCAACAACCATTTAAAAAAATCACCATGATTTTAGGAATAAAATGTTATATAAAATCAGGCAAGTGACAACAAACCCCTCTGTAAAAACCTTCAGAAAATAGATAGGAATAAAACTGTAAAGTTTGGTGTGTGTAAGTGCTGCTGAAGAAAACTTATTTTGCAAAAAACAGCCTTTAAAGATATGCATTATAATTTAAATTTACAGGTGCAAACAGATAAAGTGCAACAAAATGCACAATTAAATGTGTATTTTGCATGCTTTCTTACCACTAGTCCAAAATCTCAAAATTGACCAGTGCACGAAAAGCAATGTTTTTGCCTGTAGTGTCTTGCCTTAAGTTTATACTAAATTTGGGTTTTTGGAGGTGACTGTTTAAATGATTGAGGACTGGTTTTGTATGGGGAAATACTGTGCACTAGTTTTAGAATAAATCTAGTTCATATCTACTTGAGGAAACGTTTCTGTTGGGGTTAAAAGTTTGCTACTCTTTTACTTTATGCAACCTGAAACGCAGGTTTCTGTTCAGCACCAAAACAAACTGGTGTGCGTCACGTGTTTGTGTGATCAGGCACATGATGTGTAACAGGGCAAGTGATGGGCAGATGGTAGTGTAGTGTAGTGTAGGGAAAGTGCCAGATACTTCTTACTCAGCTCCTCCTTCCCATCACACCCTGAACCCGTTCTCCGCAGACCCCCTGCACTCCAGCCGGTGACTAACGATTTCCTCTTCGTCACAGGAAAATAAAAACACCATCATCTCTGTATTTTCTGTATCTGGCCTGTGATCCCGGAAGACAGCAGGACAACTGAAATGGCCTCTGTCCAGGGCAGGAAAAATGCCAGATTGGTGAACTTACTGTCAGTGCGAACAATGATGTTTTTATGTGCTTGCAGGGTGTTTATATGTTTTTTTCGGAGGTGCTAAATAGCTAGACTGTGCTGGCATATTGTGAGGCAAAGATTGCTGTGTGCTGCATTGTGTTTGGAAACGAGCTGAAACCATCTGTCGCAGTGAAACGCTCATATGCTATTAATTTCTTAAGAACACGCTGACTTGCTGCATGACATACTAGCACAAAAACTGTAACATGCCGTAGGCCAGGCAACATGACGCTTACCAGATTTTCTGGAAAATAAATAGATTTTTTTATCATCTGAATCATGCTGCGATTTATATTCCAAATTGATTTATATAATGCAATTAAAGGAATAGTTCACTCAAAAACTAAATTTGGCTGAATATTTACTCGCCCTCAGGCCATCCAAGATGTAGATGAGTTTGTTTCTACATCAGATTTGGAGTCAGAATGAGAGTCCAAACATCTTATAAAAACGTCACAGTAATCCACATGTAATCCATACCACTCCTGTACATCAATTAATGTGTTGTGAAGCCAAACATTTATATTTACTACAAACCATTGCTTTTGGCTTCCTCTTGCTTTCTGGTCTGAATCAGGAGAGCAATCGGCATCAAGCAGCGTTTACAAGCCCAAAACAGTTTTAAACAAGTATGTGGGTGGATTTTGATGTGAGAGACAACAGGGGATGGACTTTTTCACTGGTGGCAGCATTATTATGGATTATGGACTCATATTTTGGTCAGAAGCAACAGTGTAATGATGGGTTTGTTTCTTACAAACATGCAGCTTTTGACTTCACAAGACATCAATCGATGGACTGGAGTGGTGTGGATTATTGTGATGTTTTTATCAGCTGTTTGGACTCTCATTCTGACGGCACCCATTCACTGCAGAGGATCCATTGCTGAGCAGGTGATGGAATGCTACATTTCTCCAAATTTGATGACGAAGAAACAAACCCATCTTGGATGGCCTGAGAATGTGTACATTTTCTGCAAATTTTCATTTTTGGGTGAACTATTTTGTTTGACACACACTCCACGCCATTGAGATGCAATGATAACTTTCTGCAGGTATTATAGACCTCCTCTGGTTACTTTACAGAAATAAATGGGCTGTGAATTCTGATTAATGTTGACATTATTCATTTGCTAATTGTTCATTCTTAATTGTTTCTGAAAAGAGGTATTTATTGTCATGCAGACTTCAAAACAGATGGCATATCTGGAGTTTATATGCTGGGGTGTATTGTTTCCAGATTGGCATAATTGTTTTATACTGAATGTCAAATATAAGATCATAAAACAATGGTTGGCATTGATCATTTGCCCACACTCGAGCAGAATGAGTGCTGAGTTGTAATTCTCCACAAAGGCGATCTGTCAAACTGTTGGCTGAAGTCCTGCAGGTTATTTTGGGTGTGTTTGCCTCTCTCTCCCTCTGTCCCTAAAGTCTCCAGAGATCCAGTCTGAAATGTCGGCTCTGAAACAGCACAGAATCGATGGTTCAGGGCTTGAGGTAACTGAGATTTTAATGAGAGAGAGCTGGGTGGCCCTTGGCAGAAGAAACCTCAGTGCCCTCTTAACAAGAGCATCTCAGCGGCAGGCCAGTGGAAAACCGAGCAGGGTTAATTAATTAGAAATGAACGGCTGAGAGGTTAGATTTGATCCTGTTCTCCTTTTGTCTTATAAAGAGCACTGCTTGATTGTGCCATGTGGTTTTAAGCCAGAGCGAATGGGCTGTTTTCAGGAGAGCCTGTTGTGCATCGCCATCAGCCACATGGGCTCTCTTCTGCTCGATGTTATCATTATTTTTTGTTGTGTAGTGAAGTATGTGCAGTTGTGTTTCCCAGGCAGTGAATGTTGCTCGTGTTTATTGAATATGTTTCAGCTCAGTCTGTGGCATTGCTCTCTGTGTGTCTCCTGAGACTGAAGTGTTATCTAACAGTCCAGAACGCAACATGGGCATTTGTGCTTCTGCAGACTTTTATTTTATTTGTTTACCAGTGTATGTAAATGCATTACAGGTGAATTCTGTCATTCTGTGGGAAGTCATGAATTTTTCTATCACTCCTCAAAAGAGCTGTGTTTAGCTCTCTGGGCTTGTCATTTTAAACATTTTTTGAATAAAAGTGTAGGCTCTCGTCTTGCTTAGGTTGATTCAGGGTTTTTATAGTTAACTAACCAAAAGCATTAAAACATTTTTGTTATTATTTTTTAACTAAAATAAAATATTTTTAAAAGTTCAACATATTTTATTTCAGCTAGTTACCATGGAAACATTTTATTTAGTTTAACTTGACCGTAAAAATAATAATAATAATAATAAAAATTATATAGACATATTATATAAAAAATAAAAAATAAATTACAAAAAACAACAAAATTGCTAAAACATAATAAAATAAAAAATAGAAAAATAAAAACTATAACAATTCAAACTATCAGTACATAACTAAAAATTATAATAGTTTTTATTAATTAATATAAGTATAATAGTGTCTTGAATAACACTGAGCATTTCATGTTTGATAAATACAAACAATTAAGTAATATTTTCACGTTTTTAAATAATTTGAGAAAATTACAGCTTGATTAGAAATGACACATAACAATATATATTCTGTCAAAAGTGATATCTTGATTTTTGTGGTTTAGTGATTAAAGTATTTATCTTGATGTCTCATATTTAATAATATAAAACCAAAATATACATATCAAAATAATATAAGTAATTTTCTCACTATTACATGGTTAATGCTTATTTCACTACTTGTTTAGATCACATTGGTTTTAAAGTATTAATTCATATTTTTATGCTGGATTTTCAAGACAGCAGTGCTATGATATTTATTTATTTATCTACTACTTAAGTAGTTTCTGCAATTAATTCAATTTTGTAGATAACTTCAATGCTGCTTTATGTATGTTTAAGATGTTTATAGCATATAAGTGTATAATTCTAGTAATTCAAGTCGATGGGAGATTTACAACAAAATTCCTATTGACTTGCATTAATAGAATTATACACTAATGTGCTATAAACATACTTGAATTGCATTATGCATTAAATGGTGACACTGTGAAACACGTGAAATCAAGCTTGTATAACTATAAACATTTGTGTTCACCAAAACCTACCTGAAATCTTAATGCTGTTCTTTTGCTGCCTTTCTACCACTGCTGTTTCCTTCAGGAAATCCAGATAGAGTTTATTGTGCTCTTTCTCTTTCACGTCCTCTCACTATAATCAGTTAAAATGACAAAAGTGTAAGGGCTTTATCTTTTTCTCCCAGGAATCCTTTAATTATTGAGAAGACTCTCTATACTGATGTGTTCCAAAGGATGCAATCCTCTAGAAAACATCCCCCTTTAACATATAGCTCTCTAAATCAATTCCAGCTAACTGTCAAAGACAAGCTAGTTTAATCACCGCGATGTGAATGCTGCAGCATTGCTGAAGGTCAGTCGTTATTGGAATAATCAAATTTTGAGGATATCAGCTATTTTTTTTGTGACCCAGCAGTAGCAGTCAAGTCTAGTTACAGTGCTGGTGAATTGACAATGTTAGGGTATGCTACTTTTAAAAGTACAATATTGTACAATATTGCGTTACTCCATAAAAAGCAATGCATTACGGTACTTTGCATTGCTTTTTGTCACCTAAGCTGGGCTTGCTTATAAATTTTTAATAACAAAAAAATCAAGAGTTATATTTTTGGTAACTGTAAAGGCCCTTTCATACCAAACACCTAAATCAGCATAAATTAATGGCTACCTTTGACCATTAATTAAACCATAGATTTATGGTTTAGTTAACTGTAATATCCCTAGAATGCAATGCAAGTCTTTGAATAAAAGTGTCTGCCAAATGCATAAATGTACATGTACAAACAGGCCTCATATTCTTTATGCAAAATACCATTTGTTACTCATTTGTTTCTTTTTATTTTGGTGTGAAATGTGACAACTTACTAGTACTCCCGTCACGTCAGTGTTATTTTAGCATTGACATACTATTATAAATTTTTGTTTATATTTTGAATTAGATTTTATTTAAAATTTTCACTTTTCACTTTTAGTTAAAATTTTAGTAGCTTTGTTATTTTTATTAGGATTAATATATCTAGTTGTATGTTTATTACTTTTATTTTAATTTTTTGTTATGTAGTCTGTAAGTCAAATTAAATGAAAATGAGAAATATTGCCTTTGCAACTAGCTGAAATAAAATAAGTTAGTCTTATTTTAGTTAACATTTATTTTGTTTCAAGAAACAATACTTTTTAAGGCTTTAGTTTTAGTTAACAATAATAACACTGAATCAAATTTGCCACAGTAGCACTTTTAAATGCTTGTGCTTTTCTCATTCATCGATTTTAAATAGATACATGATGCATTAACCAAATAAATAAATGCAAGCACAAAGGTTTTTGACACCAAATGAATGATCTTCATATTGCAAATAAAGAATGCAATGTTCTAACAAGCTCTTTTTGTTTTCTTCTTTGCAGGATTTGGGATGACCACCCCTGTGACAATAGCTGGAAAGATTTTCTTGATCTTCTACGGTCTTTTGGGTTGTGCGGCCACCATCCTGTTCTTCAACCTCTTTCTGGAGCGCATCATTACCCTACTGGCTGTGGTGATGAAGGCCGTGCGTCTGCGGCGTCTGCGGACTAGTGGCCTCCTCCCGCCGGGGATCTGCCAGGACTTCGCGGCGAGTACGTTGCCCGGTTGGAAACCCTCGGTGTACCACGTGATGCTCATTCTGGGTTTATCAGCCATCGTGATCTCCTGCTGCGCGTCGGCCATGTACACTCCAGTCGAAGGCTGGGCGTATCTGGACTCGCTGTATTTTTGCTTCGTCACCTTCAGCACCATTGGTTTCGGAGATTTGGTGAGCAGCCAAAACGCTGCGTATGGCTACCAAGGACTTTACCGGTTGGCTAACTTCATCTTCATCTTGACTGGAGTATGTTGCATCTACTCGCTCTTCAACGTCATCTCCATCGTCATCAAGCAGGTCCTCAATTGGATGTTGGGGAAAATGAGCTGCTTGTGCTGCCAGCGCTGCAGCAAAGCCAATGCTTTCTTGGGACGCCGAAATGCCATCAGGCCCGGCTCGCGCCTCAGACGCGGACGCTTCGGCCGGACGCCAGACTCGGACGGGCCTTGCGATAGCGACACTGAAGGACGCAGGCTCTCAGGCGAGATGATCTCCATGCGGGACTTGACGGGATCCAATAAAATCTCGCTGGCCATCATGCAGAAACAGCTGTCGGAGTCGGCGAACGGATATCCCAGAACGGTGTGCGGAAGCTCGCGGCAGAACGGCTTTTCCGGCGGCGTCGGTGCTTTGGGCATCATGAACAACCGATTAGCAGAAACCAGTGACTCTAGGTAGAGGTAACCTTTGTAAGCATCTCGGAAATGATTGTTTTTAGCAGTAACACCTCTCCAACTCTCTCTGGACGTTGAGCGGTTTGGGTTTGCGATTTCAATTTTTGAGCTTGTGTAGAACAGCATGGCATGCATGAACTGTGTAGGATATCCTGTAGGATTTTTGGATCGTGACTTGCTACGCCGTATGCTACGAACGCGTGCTAGGAAGTAATGGTGCACTCAAATCATGTTGGAAAGATCGTATTTATGAGCTGAACGCACATGAGCGTCAGAAAGTCACAATTACGAGTGGGAAATGAGAAAAGTCCCGAGTCCCGTGTCATTGAGTAAGATGCAATGAATGCAGCCTCTGTATTAATGATAAATTGCCTCAAATTAATTAAATTACATTTTTTAGTCTAAGTTGCATGCATAAAATACCATAGTACTTTGCAATTACATTCAAATATATAATCATTCAATTTACAGCACTAAAACTTTAATAAAAGCATAAAAAGCAAAAACACACCAGATGCACTTTTTGTCATCATTTTTATAGTAAAAAAATCATTAATGTTTTACTTGAAGCATTTATGTATAATGCGTTATTAAGTGTTTAAAATGTATTCAGATTATATCTTTTCATAAAATGCATTATAATATTTGCAGATTCCTTTCCTTGACAACCAACCAGTTCCCACAAATTGGTTGTTTGTCATGTGTTTCAATGCATTATAATTTCTAAAGGTGTAACAATGAATGCTACAGTTATTCATGAGATCATACAATGCATTATTAAAGTGCATTACAAAGCATTAAAAATACTTTTATAAAGCATTATATATAGAGTCTTCAACCAAAATAACCTAAGTTCTTTGCACCTTTTGACTTCCCAACTCGTAAATACGAACTTCCCAGGAGGATTTGAACGCACCTTAAGTGACTTTGCATAGTCTAGTAATCAACCGCAACAAACCCTAATTACCCGAATCATATTCTCTAGAATTTGTAGACAATGCTGTACAACATGAACTAACCCTAAACGCTCTGAAGTTAGACTTGACTACCATAGCTATTCATAGGAGTTGAGTAGAGCTTGTCAAATCTCAAATAAGTAAAAGTAGCATCCTATTTACTTACAGCACACTTGATTTACAACTATGCATCATCTCCATGTCGCAAACATATTCGT
The DNA here is from genome assembly GCF_012432095.1 of Onychostoma macrolepis. Taxonomy (NCBI): domain Eukaryota; kingdom Metazoa; phylum Chordata; class Actinopteri; order Cypriniformes; family Cyprinidae; genus Onychostoma; species Onychostoma macrolepis. Next base: position 29,127,495 of record NC_081167.1, on the reverse strand, counting down.
TTTTACTTAGTCTTGAGCTGCTTCCCGGTTTGCATACTTATGCTGTGCACTAAAAGTATGTACTTCACTGCTCAATGGAAAGTTCATACTCAGTATTTGGACATAATACAATGTCTCAAAATGCACAGCCTCCCTGATTATATACAGTTTGCGTCTTAACATCCAGCTGAATTCATTACCTGCATTATTATTATGTAACTTTTAGGTTCATGCAATTAACAAAATGTTTCAATCTATCATTCTTTGGCACTTCTTTTCGGCTAAAAGTCAAAAGAGTATTGTTAAAAACTGTCCTCTTCCATAGTGCAACAGTACAAAAGATAATTATATGTTTTAATAAGTTAATTTATAATATTTTTTGTCTTTTTTGACCTGTTTTATGGTTAAAACATCTAAAAATCCCTTGAACAGCATAAATTTACTTAACAACACTGCATAACATATCAGATCTCACTGAACTGGCAGATTTTTCAGTAGTTTTAAATACAAGTAAGTTGGAAAAAAATGGGGGGGGGGCGTACATTAGTATAAACATGAATAAAGTCTTAGTATCTCATGCAATGTTGCTCTCAAGTAAATTAATTATGTTTTAAGCATTATTGGAAAACAAAACTACAAATTCGGGTATTAAGTTTTTTTTTTTTTTTAATGAGTTGTTTTCAACACCACTTTTGATCTTGAACACTATTGAGGATGGATACTATGTGAGCTAGTATGCAGCACTAATTAAAGACATATGTAGAACAAAGCTTGTTTCTATAGCTGCAAATGATGACTTTACAGTATGCAGATTAGAGGGTTGGGAGGTTGTGAGTTTGTACAGTATAAGTGAGTGCGTTTACTGTACCCCTTCAGATCTGTGTTGCTGTCAGTAGGGATCTCATGGCAAAGAAATGCCACTGTTTGAAAAATTCAGATGAGGGTTTTACACCCTCGTAGTAATATGATGAGCTGCGCCAATGAGCTGAGCAGAGCAACTTCAAAGCCAAACTCTGTTGTTCCCCATAGAAGAGAGAGGAGGAGCTGAAGAGATGGAGTGAGACAGAGTGAAGGAGAATAAAGTGAAGAAGTCCTGAGAGACAGAATATGAGCCATCTATCAGCACAGAACTAGACTTCCAGTGGAGCTCGTGTTCATCTGCCAGACCTCTGCAGACCGAACGTTAGTGCCCTCAGCCCCTCCTCTATCACCTTATTAACGCTGTCTACATAAAATCCTCTCAAATGGTGTTTGCTACACTTGCCCTTGCTTAGTAGGATGCATAATATCAACATAATATCTGTTCAAATAGAATAGCCTTAGTTGTTGAATAACCATTTAGAAAGAAGTTTAGGGAATTATGCATGCTAATTCAGTGTTTCTGCAGGTATTAAAACGTCCCCTGAAATCCACAAATGAAGGTCTTTAATCAGAGCAGAAAGTCTTAAATTCATAAAGGCATAACATTAAATGTTGCAGGCATTGCAAAAAATGAATATCTTGGAAAGAATGTAAATCAAATTACATTTACTTGAACAAAATTGAGTTAATGCTTAAAACATGAACAAATGTGGTATGAAAACTTATTTTCTCTTGGAATTAAGTTGATTTTTCTGAGCCCATTGCCAGATGTTTTATTCTTGTTTTAATCATGAACTCACTTCATTTTGATTAATTTCTCATAAAACAAGACTTTTAATTTGATGTCTTTTTGCTTCTGAAGTAAATGTATCCTGATTTAACAATCTTTAGACATTTGCACTGGAAAACAACAAAAACATTAAGAAAATCACTTTTTTGCAGTGTGATCACAGGAGGTAAAGTACAAGTTATTACAAAAAGTACATTTAGAGAACATAATGATGTATTGCATTCCCTTTTATTTATTTTTTTAATTTTCTTTACTTGGTCTTAAAAAGATCTTAAAAATATATTACATTTAAAACCTGCAGAAAGCCTGTATATTGTTTGGCACAATGAATGTGTTTACATGCACAATCCTACACTGATGTGCTTAACAAGCACCTTGAGATTTATAAGATTGGCATGAAATTTACATGAGATTTTGAAATGGATTGGCATCAAAATGTAAAGACTTGCGCAAATGGAGTAAAGTAAAACAAGTAAAATGGGAGTAAACTGTAAAAATCAGTTTACAAAATGTGTCGTTTAAAACATTAGATCATGCATGTAAATGCACACATTAACATACTTTGATTTTCCCTATTATTTTGAATTTGCTTTGCATTTGCAACAGCATAATCAACATTCTGCCATCTTATTCAGTGTGTGCATCACTGAAACCTATTCATTTCAAAATCACATGTAAACAAGACTTTCTTGTGTTGGTGGTTTAATAATTCGGATAAACTCCTAAAACAGTTTTTTTTTTTATTTAAATATCTTTATTTAGTTGTGCATCTAAACAAACTCATAAGGATGCTCATTTGCTACCATAATGTGCATTTTTGAGTTGTTCTGCACTCCCGTTGGTAAACGCCACAATGCATCACTGCTCATTTGCATCAAGTTGAACTCTAATGCACTTTTTTTGCGTTGCAAACAAACTGGCTCATGTCGCCTCAATTCACCAGCCCTCATTGAAAATGAATGACTTCCAGTTGCTTTCTTGCTGCAAAACCCTGCCAGTGCAAACTCCCCTTTTCCCCAAATGATAAATCAAACTGCTTTAATAAAACAAGGAATATTGGTTGAAGAATTGCAATAGATGCTAAATGAGCTGTCACGCAGCATTTGTGTATGTAGCAGACAGAAACAGATGCTACTGTAGTGTGCTGAAAACCCTTAAATCCTGACATGGTAAGAGTAGAGAGAGCGAAAGACAGGAGAAGAGAGGGAATCCAGCCCCTCAGGTGTGATAAGGCATCAGCACAGATGTAGTTTCTATTAGCTAGCTCTCTGCTGGTGATCTATACCATCTCTGCTCAGCTCTCTTCTGCTCCAGAGAACAACAGCTCGCGTCTGCATTCACAACACAAACACAGCACAAAAACACACACACATACACACTCTCCCCCTCCCTTAGCACAGCACAGTCCACACTCTCTACCTACTCTTATAGTGAATCTACCTGTATGTAACTCACTGTAAATAGTCAAGTGGAACAATTTCTGATTCTTTTTGCATATTGCAAAGGGAAACTGTGAGGAATGACTGAAGATCGCGGCTCTTGCTTATAATATAAACCTCAGGTAGTTCAATCTTCTGATGTAGTTTTTTTGCATGCTACTATGGTAAAGCCATACGAGAGGCACTTGTATCTCTTATAGGTCTATTTTTATATACGAATATATTAATGTATTATCTGGCAGTGATGGTGAATTTGAAAGAACAAGTGACTTGATTAAATGTGCTTGAACTGTAATGAAAACTAGGGGTTGGCAGTATGAACAAAATATAACTTATTAAAAGTTAGTTGAGGTGTATATCATGATATTCAACTCAAAGATGTTTATATATTAAACTACCATGAGAATTAGAAGCTTTTGAACATCTGATTGTGTTCTCTGATATAAAAGCCGGCTTAAACTGGTGACTGGTTTCTAGCTCATCTAACTTGGTCATTAGCTGGTCCAAGACCATCCTGGATCAACGATAAACCAGTTACCAGCTGGCCATGCTAGTTTAAGGTGGTCAAACTGGTTTTTTAAACATGCTGTATACCTTAGAGTGCTATTTTAATATTAATAATATACTAGTGTAGTTTTAATTAAAATTACATTTTATTTTTTTGTTTAGCATTTTATGTGCTTTTGACATTTTTTTAGCTTTTGTTTTTTAAATATTAAAAATGAGTTAATTGTTTTGCACATTTTTAGTTTTTATTTACAGGTTGTTATTTTAGTGCTTGAACTTCTAATATTTGTTTACATTTTTAAAAGTATATTTAGATTTGATTTCATCTTAGTTTCACATGTTTTTAATAGTTTGTTTTAATTAACGATAAGAGCACTGATACAGTCATACTGCCGACCCCTAATGAAGCCCTATGAATTTCACATAAAACTTGTAGAAAACCGCTAGTTCCATCGTGAACATATCATTGCGCATGAGTGACGCACATGAAGAGAGAGTTTGAGATGTAAAGCAGAGCTGTGCTAACAATGCAACAGAAATGCAACTCAAAACGAATCTTGGTATGAGCTTGTGAAGGAGCGTGTTTCCACAAGCCTGAAGATGCATTGAAATATATCAAATTAGCGTATTTAAGACTAAGTTTGTTCTCTTAAAATGCATGCATGGATCAATATCAACTGCCTTATTTTGTCCCTCAACCATGTAACTATAATGTAGATCTCTGTACAGTAAATCTTTTGCATTTTGCAAAATGTATCTCCATTGATTGCAATGGATCTAACTGAACTGAAGTCCTCCGTTTTCTCCAGGACTTGGGAGATCTGGGAATTTCACATTGTATTTATTTATCTATCTGTCTTTTTTTCGTAGCCCCTGAAATGGACTCAATTAACTCATCCATCATGTTTCAACTTTGTGTTTTTGACAGCAATATAAAGCCAAACAAGTCCAAGTATCAGTTGTCACAAGGCTGTTGATGTTTAGAGTGCGAGGAGGAAACCAGGTTTAGATTACGGCTAATTTTTGGTAAATTCATGAAAAAGACATGACTAACTTTAGAGAATGGTGTCTATAAAGGTTACTCTAAAGATGGAACAAGTATTAGAAATTTCTAGCACTTGTTTTGTGTTTTTGTCATTAGAGTGAAATCCTCATGTTTCAAAAGCAGTGCAAAGGTTGAAATAAAAAGAGACATAAAGGGTTTAGGTCTGTTTTTACTGAATTGTTGTGTGGGAGACCATGGGCAGTTATAACTATTTTAAATTAATATTTAATTCTAACACTCACAATAAAGGTAAAATGATAGTTATTCAGCCCTTTTTTGGCGAGTTTCTTTCTTTGCGATCTCAAGATAAGATGTCTCTAGGTTAACTGAAAGGCTGAATAGTTAACATTTAATGTGCATGATATAATCTAGTTGATGGCTATTTTTATTACATTATCAAAATCATTGCAGATAATTATAATGATGGATATTTTTGACAGCTACTTTAAAGCTACCCAAGCTATATTATCCTCCTTATGTTCAATCTTTCTCAGTGTATTTATTTCATGCCACTCTTACTATTAAAGCATACGAATGTTTCTTATACCAGAAGATGGCAGATACAATAGTAGTTGTGTGTGAGTTATGAAGGAAAAGGCACAAAATTTACAATTATTTCTGGTCTCTGGTGGAGATTGCATGTTCAGACAGTATTTTGCATTGTTCAATGAAAAGATGTGCTTGACGTGCATATAAGATTTTATAATTGTGATGAGTGTGATTCAGACTGTTTAACTGTTGACATGAATTTTCATCATCATTATATTTTAAGAAAGATTCCTTATCAGTATGCAAGAAGAGCAGAACAGAATAGGTGTTCGCCTACTCAATCTATCTCTCGTGCTCTCTTTATTTCTCTCTGTTTTTGCAGAAACATGCATGTAAGGTAACCGTCAGATTAGGTTCGTGTAATTCAAAAGGGGACATTTACAATGAAGGTTGAAGTAGACATGAAATGGCATTCAAAGCCTTTTTTAATATATATATATTTATTTCTGATTGAAACACGAAACATAATCTTGATTTTATCTATTGGGAATATGTTGGATGGTGAAAAATGTCTTTGTATGACAGGTAGGAGAGTAAGACAATACGCATTATGATATTTTGATGAACGATTATGAAGTCAAACATGTTTTCCACAGGACTAACATTAATTAATTAATTGTTCACAGCAGGGGTATTATGGTTAACTAAAACTAAAATTAAATAAAAATGGACTCAATTCACAGTTAAAATAAAAATCAATTAAATAAAAAATTTTAACTTATATCGACATATAAAGCTAATTAAAATGACAAAAAACGCAGCAAAATTACTAAAACTATAAAAAAAAATGGAAATAAATAAATAAATTAACAAATATTATAAACTTTATAAAATATTAAACTATATCACTACTAAAATAACACTTTTTTTTTTAATTAACAAAAAATTACAGTTCAAAAATATAAATATTTAAAACAATTTTTGTAAAACAGTAAATAGGATTGATTTTTGATTTCATGTAAATCAAATTATAGTAGCAGTTCAAGAAATGGTTGAGACAATTCTGTCTGTCTTTCTTTCTTTCTTTCACCCTGCAGGATGACCCCTCGTTAGGCCACTACTTTAGTCATCTCTAGTCATGTGAAGAGCTGGTCAGTAATCTAGACCTGGTTACCTGGTTATCAGTCCTCATAAGTCTTCATGTCAGACTTATGCCCGTCCCGTGTTGCCTGCATCGTGGCGTACCATTGATTTCCTGTATGCAAATTACTTCTGGTTGCAAGTTGCACATTTATAACGATGATTGTACTTTTATATTTATTTTAAAAAGATGATATCTAATGAGTCACGCATATAAGAAATTAAAATCTATTCTAAGAATCTCTCTCTTTTTTCCTTCTATACCTGGCGAATAATTGCACATATTGCCATCTGTTGTTTGTATTGTTGAAGTTGATCCTTGACATTTTTTCAGCTTTTCAGCAGCAAAATTGTGCGAGACAACATAACAGCTGAGCTGCCTACCTATCAGCATTTTATACGAATAGTTCATCTATAGGTGACCATACAGTAAGTCATCTTTTTCCCAGCTGAGATTTCTAAATTGCCAAAAATGTCAGGGTTTTGGCTTTGTTTTCATACGTGCTGAAGGTAATGACTGAAAAGTATACTTTTACCAACAGCATAGGCATTGTACATAATCGACCAATCGAGGCTTGCGAGAAGGCGGGACCTACAGATAACGGTACCTATAATATGTAAGGAGCAATTTAGAAAAGTTCTCCAAATATGAAAATACTGTTATGTTATTTTTGCTGATGGTACACATATTTGTATCGAAAATTTTCAGGATGCATTTGTGATGAAATACAGCATTTTTGTTTTTAACCAGTACATGCAGAACTTAATTAAAAACATTATTATTAATTTATATCTTCATTGTAACCAATCGATGTCCATTCTTAAATTCTAAGAGCAATGTTTCAGTTGACATGTGATCAGACTTTACTAAACATTATTTGTAGCACACTTCCCGGATAATAACAATAAGCTTGAGATGAAAAACAAAAACTTATCTTTGAAATACTGTATATTTTATAAGGAAATTCAAACAATAAATGCTGTTTTTTGACACTCTTTGATGTGGTGTGACAGATCAGCGCAGATCAAATGAATG